>NW_027185876.1:20153243-20162631 GCF_028583685.1 Petaurus breviceps papuanus
TTTTTCTTTCCAAAAAAAAAAAAAAAAAAGACAGTGTCTTATTATCAGGGAAACACAGTATGAATGACCCAACTCTTCTCAGCAACACCTGATCGAAGACAATTCCAAAAGACTCACAAAGGAAAATGCCATCCACATCCAGATAAAGAACTGGTGGACTCTGAATGCAAACTGAAGCACACTTTTTTCTTTTACTTTATTCTTCTTTTGTGTGTATGTTTTCCTTTTGATCTGTTTCTTCTTTCACAACTATGCCTAATATGGAAATATATTTTACACTATAGCACATGTATAACCTATATCAAATTGCCTACCATTTTCAGAAGAGGGAAGGGTAGGGAGGGAGAAAAATTTGGAACTCAAAATCTTGTGGAAATTCATGTTAAAAATTATCTTGAAATATAATTGTGAACAAATAAAATACTATTAAAAAAATTAAAATCATTCTGAGCAGAAGTCTTTAGGCTTCAAACTGCCAGAGGGATACACGAAACAAAACAGGTTAAGAATCCAGGAGTCCAGCACCTTCATTTTCCACACAAGGAAACTGAGGACCTTGAGAGGTTAAGTAGTTTGTCCAGAGGAGGCGGAGTCAAGATGGTGGAGTAGAAACAGGACTTTTCAGTTCTCTGGCTCCCACATCCTCCAATTCATGTAAAAGGTGACTCTGAACAAACTTTGTAGCTACAGAACCCACAAACCTCCTGCTGAGGACAGGCCGGCAAGCCTGCAGGTAGCAGCCAGCACAGTGCTCTGGGAGCTGACTACAGCCCTGCTCCAGCCAGAGGTTTTAGCCTCAGGGTGGGCCTGACCAGCCTCTGGCTGGAGGGACTTCAGATCACCTGTCTGGTGGCAGAGTCCTACTGTGGCAAAAAGCCCCAAAATCAAGTAATTGACTGGCAATATGAGCAGGCAAAGGAAGCAAAGCAAACAGAACAACCCAACTTTATACTCCTATTTTGGGGACAAAAAGGATCAAAGCATGGAACAGGAGGAAGACAGTGAAGTCAGAACTCCTGTACCAAAAGCTTCCAAGAAAAATATGAGCTGGTTACAGGCCATAGAGGACCTTAAGAAGGATTTTGAAAAGCAAATAAGAGAAGTGGAGGAAAAATTGGGAAGAAAAATGAGAATGATTCAAGAAAATTATAAAATGAGAGTCAACAACATGACTGAAGAAAATAACACCTTAAAAAATAGACTAACTCAAATGGCAAAAGAGGCTAAAAAAGTAGTTTGTCCAAAGTATTAGAGAAGGCTAGTGGCAGAGCTGGGTTTAAAAATTAGGCTTCCTGAGGCACAGTGCAGAGAGTGCTGGGCCTGGAATTGTGAAGACCTGAGACCAAATCCATCCTCAGACACTTACTAGCTATATGATCTTGGGCAAGTCACTTAACCTCTCTCTGCCTCTGTTTCCTTTACTATAATATGTGCATCTCAATAGCACTTAACCTCTCAGGGTTATTATGAAAATCAAATGATAAAATATTTGTAAAGTGCTTAGCAAGGTGCCTACAGTAGGCACTTAATAAATGCTTATTCTCTTCCCCTTCCCTCACTCCCTTTTTTGATTCAGTGCACCATGCTAGCAGTCATAAGGCTCCCCTTGACAGCAAAATTGCAGGTTTAGATAAAAAATCAAATAGTATCTGAGGAATGGACCCTGAAATTCACTGTTTCCTCATCCATTTGCCATGCCAGCCCCCATCTCCCATTTGTAGGTTTCTCCCAAGGCCTCCATTTTGAACAAAAGCCACTTACCTTCATTCACCCTCCTTGAGAGCTGGGATTGTCTTTCTTTTCTGCTTTGTTTCCCCAGTGTGGGTCACAGGGCCTGGTACATAGCAAAGTGCTTAATCAGTACTTGTCTTATCTATACCCCAAACTTCCCTTCTCCTCTACCCCTGCCCCAAGAAGCATGCATCTGAACATGACAGAATCTAATAAAGAAAAAGAAAGGGGTGAGATCCCTTTAGTTCTGTCTTTATTTACAGCAAAAGACCAAACACTTTGTCACCTTGGAAACTACCAACAAAGGCAGCCTAGAAAGCTCAAGGAAAGCTCTCTCCCCTCTTTCAGAGGTGGCTGCTGAACTAAGTAGTGGGGTGGATATACTCTGCCCCTTAGCTGCCCTGGATACTGTACAAATAGGCAGGTTGCTTCAGCCAGAGGAAAAAGCAGTTTGACCTTTGCTGACCCACAACTAACTATACACCATCCATCTCCTCATCCTTTGTATTCAGAGATGACACAGCTGACAGTGAAGAGTGTGACTACAAAGTCTGGAGGCCTGACTCACCCTGGAGACATGCATAATCTCTTCTCTGGTTAGCAATTCTTTGTAGAAATGGTGGAAGTTCACGGCTCTGCCACTCGGTCTGGAGGGCTGTACATATAGTCATTTAAGATAGCTGTGGGCCAGGTTCTGTCCTTCTTAGCTTACTTCTCTTTATTCTTCCTGATCTTCCCCAGTCTTTTGATGCGTTTATTTTCTCTGTCAGAAACTGCCAAGCACACTGGAAGTGCCATCTGTGACAAGTCTAGGTCACAGAGACATATAAGAGATTGGTGGCAACAATTGTTCTTTTAGACCTCCATCTTGTTACCACAGCTGTTGCCTTGTTGATGCTGTACTGACCATTAGTCTCCTAAAGCAAGTAATAGTTTTCAAAATTCAGCCCTGTGCTTTCTAGTCTATGAATACTGGGAGCTCCTGAAGTGGCAGAAATTGATAACAGCTATCCATATCCTTGCTGTGTTCAATGAAGCAGGTCAGCAAAGGGACCCCAGTCTTCTTTAGGCTGATTATGACTTCAGTTTGCTGTGTCTGACTTGGCCAAGAAGTAAAATTATAATAATGGGAAGCTAGGTGGCAAAGTGGATAGACTGCCTGGCCTGAGTCAGGAATACTTATCTTCCTGAGTTAAAATCTGGGCTCAGACTCTTTCTGACTGTGTGACCTTGGGCAAGTCAGTGAACCCACAAAAAATAAAGTTCTGCAGATTCAACAAAGAACATTTCAAAAAGTTTATCAGAGCAACTTCTGCTTAATACTCAGTAAAAACCTGTCTTGGTGCTTTAAATGGCCTTACCCAACCCAAAGGCAAAGAAGAAAAAAACACAGAATATTGGCTTCCTGTCTCAGAAGCCAAGACCTGATCCATCCCTATGGCGTTTCTTCTGCCATATGAAGTTCTCCCCAAAGGGATTTAAAACCTTGGGTCAACTGGAAATCAACTTTTACCCTGGGGTAAGAAACCAAATCAATTCAGCTTGGTGCTTATAAAGCCACTCTGGGTCCCCCATCCCCCAGAATGAGGAACCTCCCCCTCTCCTTCTACTAGACCCTACCTCCCCTCTCCTCTACTTCAGACCCACACTCACAACTCACAGAGTAAATTAATAATTAAGAAACTCCAAAGAAAAAGAAAAACTTCCCATCTCAGTAAAGCTGAGTCCCTGTCAAAATTCCAGAGCATGTGGGGTCCCCCACATAGGGATTAGGGATCTGAGGTTGACTGTAAATTACCTCATCACCCACAGGTGAGAAACCACACTGTTCTGGGTGAAAACCCTTCCATGATTCCTTCATTGAATAAAGCAGGCCTGCACAATAGACAGCCCAAGGGCTGCAAGGATTTTGAGTGGCCTGTGAAAAATGTAGGATTGTCACTGAGCACTCTCTCCTGTTTGTCGCCTGACCCACAGCACCCAACCATTGTCAATCTGTCTCTAGTCTAATCTATCTGAGGCTCAAGAAGTTTACCCTATTTTAATTTTGGCCCCTACCTACTGCCAAGTTGTGCAGGTCTGGTATAAAGCCATCCAAGTTGGGTCTAGTCAAATTTCTAAGGGTCCCTTTATACCCAGGGCACACCAAAATGTTTCTAACGGTCACTGTACCATAAAGATCCCCTTAGAGATCCATGCAAATATCCTCTGGGTACTTAATACAAAGGGCCCTCCAGATTTCCTCTAGTGGATCTTTGCCACTATAAAGACATTCTTGTTGAAGTTCCAAACACACTCAATAATACTACAGATAGGCTCAATTGTAGAAAATATTCAAGTACACATAACTCCCAAGAAAAGGCATAAAACACAAAGGTATAATTAATCGAGGGTTTCTAGGTAAGCAGGAAAATCTTACCTATGGATATTCAGGGTATAAAGATCATATAATAAAGCAAGGCGTCCAAGTCTTTAAACGAAAAAAGATGAACACTTCTCAATTAGGTACCAGTATTTTAATTACAGGGAAAACTTCATATTTCTTATAATAGCATTAATATAATTACCTCTACAGGATTCAGTAAAATGGCATGTAAGTGCACTTAAACATTTAACAAGTCAACAAACAAAAAAGACTTAAAAAAAACTTCCAAAAGGAATTGACTTGTAAGAAAACCACACAGTTTTTTTTTACAGCCTAAAACAAAGGGAGAGAAGAAAAAAAAGAGAATAATTTCTCTAGGGTTCCACAAACTATGGTTTCCAAAAATGAAAATCTATATGGATAACCCTTCCACTAGTCTGTGAAAATGTAAAGATTGTTTTTGCCCCTACTGTTGCTAGGAGAAAGGGCATAGAATACCCTTGTTTGCTAGGTGATGAGCAGACCTGGAGAAAATATACAAGTCTGAGGGAAAGGGGTAGAGTCTGAACATAATGCACCAATAATCCAAAAGGGAGCACTCCCCCAAGGAATTGGCTAATGACTCAGCCCAATGCCTCTTAACCACTTATTTGAAGGCAATGCCACTGTGAACTTAGACACTTAAACCTCTGCAAATTCAGACCTGCATTTTCAACTGTTTGTTATATATATCTTTGAAGGCTTTTAGGGTTTAGAGCTCAAGGGATGGTAGCAATTATCTAGACCAGTCCTTTCATTGACATCTCCAGCTTAATGTCTCAACAACACATCAAATTCAATATACCAAAACTAAAATAAAACTGAGGTCATCTTCCCTTCAAAATCTGTCCCTACTAAATTCCTATTTATGTTGATGCTATCACCATTTTCCCAGACAAAGATTGAGAGTGATCCTTAATTCTTTCTTGAACCTCTCTCTAACTCTGTACCCCAATGCAAATCAGGGGCCGTGTCCTGTTGATGGAATCCCAGACTCAATACAGCTACTGCCCCTAGTAAGTCACTGCCCCCAGTAAGCTACTGCTCCCAGACTCAATATAGCTACGCCGCTGGCTCACTGCTCCCAGATCCAATTCACATATTTGAACAGGTGTGTCCTTGCACTCAATCACAATCACATTATCCATTTTAGCCCAAGACAGGACCACAATACCTAACTATCCATCTTGACCAGACAGGACCACAATAGCTAGCCAATCAGAAACCAGGATGTTTGATCACTGAACCATGGAAGGGATCCCTCCCCATTACCTAATCCCTTAACAAATCCCTCCTGCCTTCTTAATATTCATAATTTCTGTTGTGTAATCAACATTATTACACTATAAAATGGCCTGTCTTATTTTACTAAGTTGTTGGTTCCTCTTAGAAACTAGCCATATTCTGAGGGGCATTAATCCTATACTTGGATTAGAGGTGGTCTGACTGAATTCTTTGATATGACCCCCACAACACACCATGAAACCGAAACACTGTCAACTTTACCTCTGAAATAGCTCTCAACTCGTCTCATTCTCTCCATTGTAACCACCCTAGTTCAGGTTTCATAATAATAAGATTTTATTACCTATCACCTGGACTATTATATTAGCAAGGAACTATAAGCAGGGAAGGGTAACTGGGGTTTTGACTTAGGCTACTGAAAATGTGGTAGTCCTCTGGCTCATTGGCACATACTACAGTTCATGACTGCCTCTACTCCCTCCCTCAACACGAGGTCCCCCTCCTTCCCCTCTCAGAATCCTAATGCTATGGTTCCCTTTTCTCAGGGCCCTTTTCCCATAGGATGCCCCCTCTCCCAATATGACTGTTTACAGGGCAGATTGTCCTCTGCACTGCTAGCTCCCCTCAAGCTGAATTTGCTCTAAGCAAAAGGTGTAAAAGTACCCTGGTTGCCCTGCTTCCAATATCTCTCCTCACCACTCATCCATAACACTGGCAAAACAATTTTCCTAATCCAAATTTCCAACTATGTCATTTCCCTGATTAAAAAAAAAACTTTTGATGATACTCTATTATTTATTAAATAAAATAAGCATTCCTTCATTGATCAAATTTAAAGGTTCTCCATATCTGGCTCCATTTTATACACTTATTCCATGGTATTCATTTCTGACAAATTGGACTACTGTCTCATCCTGCTTCTCCTGCCTTAACTCTTTAGTAAATGCTGTCTCCCATGCTTAGAACAAGACTATTCCCCTTGCAACTACCAACTAAACCTATTGAGATCTTCATTCAAGGCCCAACACCTACTTCATCAGTTTTCTCTGATTACTCTTGGTAGAAGAGTTCTTTCCTCCCTGAATCTCATGGGTTACTTTGATCTCTCCTGTGAACTTACTAATGTTCTAATTTGTGTATAGTCATTTGTGTATTTGGGACACCCACACCTAACTAGATTGAAAGATTTTTGAGGACAGGAAATTTTTATCTTTGTATCCAAAACACCTAGCTAGTAAATTGTACATAATAGGCATTAAATGCTGGCTTCACTGAGATGAATTAAAAAATAGATTAAAGTCAAATTTTGGCTTACCCAATTGTGAGAAAAAAATATTAGGATACAAACTAGTTATGGGTTGGTAAACTCAGGGTTTTAAATCCATTTGACATGATGAGTTAATGAATCAATAGACGTTTATTAACCACACATAAAGTGCCAAGTACTGTGCTAAGAGCTGAAGAAACAAAAGACTATTCCTACCCTCAAGGAGCTGACAACTTGATAGCAGAATGATTACATTTTCATCAATTAAAGCAGCTAGGTGTCAAGTTGACCTTGACCTTGAAGTCAGGAAGACCTGAGTTCAAATTTACCTCAGACACCACACTGGCTAGGAGTAGCCTCACTCTCTCCTCCAGAGTCATCAGAGTCCAGTGGCAAGGGACAGGTCAAGACAACTGGTGATTAGGGAGGAGGGGAAGGGAAGAAAGGGGAAGGGCAAGTTACTTAGCCTCTCTCAGGCTCCATGTTCTCATCTGTAGAATGGGATAATAGCAATATCTACCTCACAAGGTCATTGCAAGGATCAAAAGAGATAGCATATGTAAAGAAATTTGCAAATCTTATAGTGCTTTGTAAATGCTAATCTCATTTCTTTCAGTTCCAATTTGTTTGTGAAGCAAAATGATACTTTTATTTAAAAACAGACGGTATATTATGGATTTACACCAGACAGAGAGTTTTGAGGCTTTAAATGTAGTGTTACGATGTAAATGTGGGGTCTTAACCATTTAACAGTCTTTAGGATTTAGTGAACAGGATCTGCCATGGACTGGGGACCAGAGTGGTTCCTAGGTAAGTATGAAGCCATCCAGGATATGGAGGGAGAAGGTGCCTGTTCTGCGAGAGGTTTGAAACATCCCAGTGATTTTGTAAAAAGCCAGAGTCAGTAACTGTGGTAACGTCATCACTAGGGGCCAAAGGTGGAAAACAGTGTCTGGATCAGAAACAGAAGGTGGTATCAAAATCAAGTTAGGAGAGGGAGTAAAGAGGCGTGGGCTACATGTCAAGCTTATAGTTTCAGCACTGAGATAACTGAAAAGGTCTTAGTTCCACAGAAAGTTCACACATTTTGTCATAGTCAATTTCCTGGGGAAGTGTTTGTGTGAGTTTCAGCTCCTACCACACAAGGTTAGGCCAGGCTTCCAACATTTCCTAAATTGTTTGCAGCTGGACAGCTCCCTCCACCATGGGCAATGTTACCCTCTAAGGAAATGGCTGTTTCTAAGTGGGGACAGACTCAAGGAAAATGAGGATTTCTCTGGATAAATTGGATTTTTCTTTTAATATGCAAATGTGTATTGTGAGTCCTTGAATTGGGTTATTTTAAAGGAATGAATCTCTTTTAGGTGAGATAATGGGTAGTGGACAAGACAGACTAAGGAAAAAGAAAAACGAAAAAAAAAATCAGTTATAATCCCTATGGTGGGGAGCCTGGTATATGCTGGTAATTAAAGCAATAATGGTGACTGAAGGAAAGCCCTTCTCCTGGGAAAAAAAGGGGTTGGCATCAATTCAGTATCCAGGTGGGTATAAACCAGAGGTAGGGCCAGGTTAGGAACTAGGGTTTCCTGAGACATCAAAATCTAATGGGATGACGTGGAAATAGTAAGCTGGGGAGAGGTCATGATGAAGTGGAGAGGGCACTAGATTTGGAGTCCTTGGCACAAGTCCTGGCTTTCCTATTTATTATCTGCCTGATCTTTGCCAAATCATTTAAACTTTCTGTGGTTTAGTTTTCTTATCTACAAAATGAGGGAGTTGGGACAAAATTATCTCTAAGGAACTTACTGGCCCTCAGTTCTATGATTCTAATTAGATTTTCATGGGATCAAGCAGCATGAACATCAACCAGGACTGTTGGCAAAATGTCTATTTGCTTATTATAATCTTGTCTCCCCAGGGCTTTGGCTATTTATGGCAATAGCAAGGGCTCACCACAACATCCTTCTCTGATTTGTTGGTATGGTCCCAGATTGGTTCTGACAAATCCCTTCTTGGATAAGCCACAGCATTCAGGATGTGGTCTAGGGTCCCACATACATGAATTTTCCAGATAATTGAAGCTTGTCACTTTAAATAACAAAATTTGTTTTATTTGAATGTTCTTAATGGAAATCTTTCTAAAATGTATTACTTAGTCTACTGCCTTCTTAAACTCATTGATTCTACTCTGTGATTCCAGTATAATCTTTTATTCTTATTGACTCTCTTATTTGCAACAGTGACTATTCTGAACATCTTAGGTTCTCCTAAAGCCTCCAACCCCATCTTCCCTAATACCTTGCAACAAATAATTTAGTTTTTGCCTCACTGAGAAGGTTGAAGTCATTCTTTGGCAGCACCCTTACTTCTTTTCAAAACTTCTCAGAAACAATATCAGCCTCCTTACCTACTCTCTTTGAGCTGAGTATAAACTAGAGGCTGGTTTATACTGAAAAGAATATTGCTTCTTAGTAAAGGTATTCTACCTTCCTGTGTCCTTAGTCCCATTCTTTCTGTCCTTTTCTCTCCCTCATGCTTCCTGCTTCCCTAAAAACTGTCTAGGAACACTTTCTAGTAATCATCTTTTTTGTTTTTTATCTTGTTGCCTTCATTGCTGCCGAGAGAGAGAGAGAGAGAGAGAGAGAGAGAGAGAGAGAGAGAGAGAGAGAGAGAGAGAGAGAGAGAGAGAGAGAGAGAGAGAGAGAGAGAGAGAGAAAGAGAGAGAGAGAGAGAGAGAGAAG
>NW_027185876.1:20162731-20174880 GCF_028583685.1 Petaurus breviceps papuanus
GAAGAAGAAGAAGAAGAAGAAGAAGAAGAAGAAGAAGAAGAAGAAGAGGAAGAGGAAGAAGAAGAAGAAGAAGAGGAAGAGAAAGAAGAAGAAGAAGAAGAAGAAGAAGAAGAAGAAGAAGAAGGGAAGAAAAAAGAGAAGGGAGGGGAAGGGAGAAGAGGGGAGGAGGAAAGGAGAGCATTTCATTGGATCATTCCATCCTATCTAGCTACTGTCCCATCTTCCTCTTCCCCTTTTAGTAAAGCATTGGGTAAAATAACTCCTGCTATTTTTATAAAAAGGATGAATAAATAAGGTCTAGACCAGTGGTTCCTAATTTTTTTTGGTTTCTTAAATTCATTTCAACAACAATAAAAAAGGCATTGTGAACCTCTAGAGTAAATGAATATACTATCCATAATATTCTTTTAGATTCATTCTCTAAGTCTTTACAATGATAATTTTTACCAAACAAGTTTCAAATTAAAATTTACATCACAAAGATACCTATAAAATAGACATTTTTATGCTACCTATAGTTAGGAAACCTCTAAAAAATAAAATTATGATTATTTTATGTGGAACATTATGTAAAAATTAAAAGAAATAATCTAGCCAGAGCATCACATGCTTTCTATTATCTGCAAGATTTCATATTAAATTTCTTCATTTTACAAATTTTGTTGAATATATATAACATTTTAATGAAGTAAGCTGTAGCTTTGAAGATATTTAGAATAATATAATAATCATATATAAGCTTAATTTCAATTCTGGACTTTTTTCTATTTGAATGAAAGTTTGCAGCATTTGGCTCAATACCAGACAAACAGAGTCTTAAATGTGGTTCCACATTGAGTTTATTTCTGCATTCTGATTTAAATAAAGCAAGAATAAAATGAAAAGGCTTATTTCATACAAATATTCTGAGAGACAGAAATTTATTTCTATCCATTTTTAGTCACTTTGCCAACTGTTGAAAATGAATAGTTCATTATAATGTAAAACATTTCCTTTTCTCCTGGCTAATAAAAAAATGTTAAATGGTAAATGTATTTAAAAGTTCAGTTACATATATTGATTCATTTTAAACAACGTTTATATAGATTTTAAGTTTTGTAAAGAAAGAAAGCTCTTTAGACATGACTCTATTCCCTTTAACTATTGGTATGCTGGCTACACTTTCACAGAAACTCCACTGAACAACTGACCAATTTTGCCAAACAGTTCATTTGAAAATTCTCCAGATGGAAGAATAGTAATATACTCAGAAGATAAGTTGACATCTGAAAACAGCCTTAATATTACAATGAAAGTTAATATAAGGTTGTTTCTGCAGAACATTTTTGATCTGTGATGGTTTTAAGAAGATTTGTAATGTACATGCCCAGCAATCATAGTTTCAGTCTAACACATGGGATACAAGAATGCAAACATTCATTACATCTTGATCACACGGTTACACAGCTAATAGGGTACAATTACAGGGTAACAGGGGAATGAGAGAACTACTGTGGTGCATTGTACAAAATGTAAATGAGGGTATGTACATGCATCTGACCACATTTTGGGAATTGATTTGTATTTGAAAGTCAACCTTTGTGGTAGTTTGGAAACAATTTGATGACAGGTTAAAAGACTGAAAGAACAAATTGTGCTTAGTCAGAAGGGTCACATTTTGATGTAACAGTTGCATTTAATACCAAAATCACTGTGTGCATAATCATGATGGTTTTAAAGCATTACAGAAACAGGCCCAACATGCTTCGAACAAGCATGTGATTAGTGTCACTGAGGAAAAATATATATTTTTAGCTTAATTGGGTTTAAAAATAATTAAATAAGTACCACTGGCCTATACAATAGTAAAATAAAATAGATTTATGATGGGTTGAATGGCTAGACTCAAAAAGTAGCCATTAATGGTAACACATCAACTTGGAAGGAGTTGCGTATGGGTCTAGGCTCTGTCTTCGGACCTGTGCTATTTAAATTTTTTATCAAAGAT
This sequence comes from Petaurus breviceps papuanus, assembly GCF_028583685.1. NCBI lineage: Eukaryota > Metazoa > Chordata > Mammalia > Diprotodontia > Petauridae > Petaurus > Petaurus breviceps. The sequence continues at coordinate 20,164,719 of NW_027185876.1, forward strand.
TTAGATAAGGCATGAATTCCTATGAATTTGCAGATAACACAAAGCTAGAAAGGACAGCTAATGCACTGTTTAATAGAAACAGAATGAAAAAGGATCTTAATAGGCTAGAACTTACAAATTTATCTAAGATGAAAATTAATAGGAATAAACTTAAAGTTTTAGGATTCAAGAAATCAAATTTACAAGTATAGGATAGGGGAAACTTGGTAGGACAGTAATTTGCCTAGGGGTTTTAGTAGACTGCAAGCCTAATATGAGTTAATAGCGTAATATGACATCCAAACAAGTTCTTCGCAACCAATAGAGTTCATTAAGAGAAGTACAGTTCTAGGAATAAGGAGGTAATACCTCCCCTCTGCTCTGTCCTGGTCAGACTACATCTAGATAATTGTGTTCAGTTCTGGGCACCATATTTTAGAAAGAACATAGATAAACTGGAGATTGCCCTGGATAGAACAATCAGAATGGTGGAGGGCCTTGAGCCTATAGAATCTGTGGAGATATTTAGCTTGGAGAAGAGAAAGTTGGGGTGATTCAGATAGGAGTGGGGAAGGGAATTGAAGATATTAGCTGTCTTCAAATACTTGAAAGGCTGTCTTTTCAAGAGGGATTAGACTTTTCTGCTTGCCAAAAGGCAGAACTAGTAGCAATGGGTGGAAGTCCCAAAGAAGCAAATGTGGGTTTGATGTTAAGAAGAATTTCCTTACACTTAGATTTATGCAAAAGTAGGAGGTAATGGATTGCTTGTCAATGGAAGTCTTCAAGAAGATGCTATGTAATCACTTTGAGGGTATTTTGTAGTGAGGATTCTTTCTGGGGCATGATTTGGACTAGATAGCTGCTGAGATGACTGCCAACTCTGAAATTCTTTTATTTTGTGATTCATGGCCAAACTTCTGGAAAAAGTTGTCCACAATCTGATGCTTTTACTTCCTCACAATTCACTGTTTCCTCAAGTCAATACAATCTGATTTCTATTCTCACTATACTAACAGAAATATTCTCTTAAATGTTATAATGATCTCCCAATTACTTAATCAACTACTTTAAAAGTCCTGTTCCTCCTTGACCTCATTACACAAATTGATAAGTTTAACTACTTCCTCCTACTAAATAGTTTCTCCTTCGTTGGCTTAAAATACAATACATACTCCAGGTTTTCTTTGTGTCTTCTTAATTGGCTCTTCTTGGTTCCTTAGTCCTCATCCTTTTCTCAATCCCTTAATGTGGATATTCTTCAATGTCCTTTCCTTATTCTTCTCTTCTTTGGGAATCTTGTTCACTCTCATAATATCAACTATTACAACTATACTTATCATCACGAAATTTATATTTGTAGCCCTAACCTCTTTTCTAAGTCCCTACACATGCATCTCTAGTTGACTACAAGGCACCTTTTACTTGGATGTTCTATTAACACCTCAAACTTCACATGTTCCCAAATGGAGTATCTTCTTATCTTTTCTCCAAAACCTACCACTACTTCTGACTTCACTATTTCTGTTAGCAGCATCTGTAAGTCAACCAATATTCCTTATCTGAAACTTTGCTATTTTTTTAATATTCCCTCTCCCTTAATGCACAGAGGCAATCAGTTACCATCTCTCTTCTCTTCCTACAATCTCTCTTCCCCCTGCCATTCCTTATTATCATTGCCACCCCCCCAGTAAAGGTTCATATTGTCACTTGCCTGGCCTGATAGGTCTTCCTTCCATTTCTCTGTCCTTTCTCTAACTGATTGTATTTATACACAGATTTAATCATTCAACAAGCATTTCAGTTCAACAAGCATTTATTAGTCATGTACTCTGCTCAAAACCCACTGGTGACTCCCCATTCCTACTGAATAAAGTTCAAACTCTTTGCTTGGTACCCTAGGGCTTCTGAAATCTGATGACACTGTTCTTTCCAGCTTTATTCCCTATTACTACACTGTCTCACATTTATACTATGTATTTTCCTCCCCCCATTCCTTTGCTAGGCTGCCTAGTGAATTCCTATGCATCCTTGAAAGGCTAATTCACACTCATCCAGAAAACCTTCTCTGATCCTCCCAGTCAGAACTTATATAAGACTTAATTGTATTTTTCTTATATACTTAACGTGCATTATTTTGTATCATAAGTTTGTCCAAGTATCATACCTCTCTATAAGACATGTCTGTATGAGACAACTGTCTTAACTAAAATTTTACATCCCAATCCATTATCCTAACATAGGACTTTGCCTTTGCCTAATTGTTTAATAACTTATTTTTAAAAGAATATTTGGAATATCATTTAATCTTTTATCAATGCCATATACAAAGTAATGTTCAATAATTGTTTAATTGAATACCCAAAGGTTATCATTATGAGCCTCAATATTTGTATTATACTGAAATATAAAATTAGTGGTGCTCTCAAGGCAAATGAGATATATAAGGTATGCATTCTTCATAGTAAATTTTCCCAGAGTGCAATGTTTTTTTAGTTCTTATTTCTAGTTTTTATAGTTTTGCAGTTTCTTCCCTTGCTTTTGTGCTTTTTCTCAAATATAGGTTGTACTAAGCAGGTTCTGAGGTCCTTTTAAATTTGAAATCTTATAATTTGGTGAGCTTTCTCCTATATTTCCTTTTCCCTAATAGCTCCTTATAATCTGCTATAATTTGGTAAATGTAATAACAAAGTTTGTTAGAACTGTGAGTGAAGTAAGAGTACAAAAGTCTAAGAGAGGCCTGGGGGCTCTCTTATAAGTCAAACTCTTGACATTAGGACTCAATACTGCAGTCTGGTGTACTGGAAAGAAATAAAGATTTGGAGTCAGAAGGCTTGGTTTTGATTTAACTTCTGTGTGACCTTGTCTCAGTAAGTTCACTTCTCTGAGGCTCAGCTCCTTTATGTGTTTGAGGCCATTTTTAGTCCCTTTCTGGTTCTTAATTACATTCTGAAAAGTTATTTGTCAGATAAGGGTCTTCACCCAAAATGTGAAATGTTATTAAACATATGATTAAGAGGGAGTCACTTTACTACAGCCTGGTCAACATTGTTTTATTTCATGAAATCATAAATTAAAATTGTCAAACATCACCATCTCGGTCTGAATAAAATTACCTCATCACCTATAAATTTTAATACTGCAGAGTGTGACTTATTAGAACCTAGTCTTAATATTTATATTTATTCCATGTGAATCAAACAGAATGGCAGTGTTCTAGTGCTATGCCTTGTTATAAGAGAGAATATCATTTAAATATGTTATCCTTTATTACAAGTAATGTTTCCCAGAAAATTAATTTAAGAGAGAACACTCCAATTCAGTAAATACCAGAAAAGTATAACACACACACACACACACACACACACACACAGAGCCTATGTTTGTTTTCCTTTTGAGGACAGGAAGGCTCAATTAAAAAAAAATAAATAAAACCCAGAACTCCTAAAATGCACAGCATGAGTTACAGGCAAGACTGGAAATCATAAATGATGTGAGTAACTGTACTTGATTATGACAGGAAGCCGGCATATGGAATCTTCATGGCGAATAAACATCTTCCATTTCTAGTATTATATCATTCAATTCCAGGAAACCATTATCATAATCTGAAATAGATAAGTAGGTGAATGGCTACAACAACCACTGGGCAGTCAGATTTACAGTACACAGTTTTATTTCTTCTGAATTATGGTAAAGATGGAATCTTTAGGCAGTGCAGTAGAACCTGAATTAACTGGAATGCTGAGGGAGTGGTAGATCCTGGTTAGTTGGATTTTATGGTTAATTGAAGATTATAGAGACAGCTTTCCCTTTCAACACCCCCCTCAACTTTGGGTTCCAGGGTTTGTTTAAAAAAAAATCCTTCCAAAATATATTAGGTCGCTTTTTTCCTTAGAAAATATGGTAACGAATATAATTTAAACTTCCTTGAATGATAGAGGATTTGGAAGTGTGTGTGTGTGTGTGTGTGTGTGAGTGATAATTCTGAACATAAATTCTCATGGTAGATTATTGTAGATACAGATGTAGAAGGCATAATAAAATGAATTGAATGTGTATGGCCCTGGGGGAATTTTCAGGAATTTGCCTTAAAAAGAAAAAAGGACAAAAGTCTAACACATACTTTGTTTTCAAGGGATTTTTCTCTTTCTGACTATATGAAGAAGAAAAGTCTAGTTAAAGTAAGATATTGGTTAATGGAGGTTTTATCTTGACTTTCTTAAAACTCTCAACACTACTTATTGGAGTGTAATGAAAAGGGTGCTACCTTTGTTGTACCTGGCCCCATTCTGGGTCTCCTCCCCAACCATCTCTCCTTCACAGAAGTGAGCAGACTGCCAGGTTTAGCTCTGCTCTTCCCCAGCCAGCTCTCCTTCACGGAGATGGGCGGGCTGCCAGGTTTAGCCCCCCTAGGGAGACTTGATGGGCTCGGAAATTTCAAAAAGTGTACTGACCAACCACTGATTTTAGCCTCTGCAAATTCCTGCTTAGGTAATACTTAACTGAGGCTTTGCCTGGGTTGGGGGCTGTATGATTTGAGGAGGGGCCCCATTCAGCCAACATGGCGCCAATGGTTTCAGAGTACTGAGTTATCTCTACTGGGATCTTTGGAGAAGTGATGGTTAAGGTGAGAGTGATGTTTCAACTCACCTGGCCCATGTCACTCTCTGCCTCCAGCCTCAGCTGGGCTGGCCTGGCTACCTCATAGATGGCAATTGATCAGCATTTGGTGGGATGGCCTGGCCTCTTCTCCACAGCGGTTACTTCCCTAGATTATGGCTGTAGGATCTGAGTCAGAAGCAGGACCAGTGGCCTAAAAGGATACTGCCAAGCTGTGCTAGGCCTCTAAGGGCTAGGGTATTATGCTATTCCATTCTACATTAAGGGGACCCTCTGTTCTAACATGTTGGATTATCTTTAGCCCTGGGGAACTCTCGCTTCTAATGAGAAGGACTTGGTGCCCTTTTATCACATATTTTTGGTTTGTCAAACACCTATCCCAGCACTTTGGAGATGATTTCACTCATAGATTAGGTTATGGTTCTGTGTTTTCCCCAAAAGTGAGAGAAAAAAGTATTCAATATATAATATGAATCAGATATGGAATAAGTAATTTATTCCTGTACCCTCCATGGGTGCAGGAGAGGATAGAAGGAGGGAGAACTGAAAACAATAAAAATAAAATAAAATAGATAAAATAAAAGAAATGCTAAACATATAAAACAGATTGACTTAAAAAGAAGAATAAATAATTTAATGAAAAACTGCTGTTACAATCTGCTTCATTAGAACATAAAACAATTTACAGGAGTGTTAATTAAACATTTTTTATTTAACCTTGTTTAAACAGCCAGTTCATGTTTGCTGGTAAACAGGAGAGGCTAATGCTGGTTCTATTATTTGTGGCCATCCTTTCTGAGAATACTAGAATATTTACTAGGATCTCCTCCCCTGCCATCCATCATTCAGTTCCAATTCACAACAACAACAAACAATGGAACTAGGTGGCTTAGTGGATAGAGCACTGGACCTGGAGCCAGGAAGACCTGAATTCAAATTCAGTCTCAGACACTTACTAGTTGTGTGACCCTGAGCAAGTCACTTAACCTGTTTGCCTTAATCCACTGGAGAAGGAAAGGGCAAACCACTCCAGTATCTTTGCCAAGAAAACCCCATGGAGAGCAGTGGTGTGCTATAGTCCATGGGGTCATGAAGAATTAGACGTGACCAATGGGACCCAATTCCTCTGGGACCTCTTGAACTCACAAGCCTGCCCTCAAGTTTAAACATGTACAACTCAGGCTACTCATTCAACTAAAATCAAGAAATAACAAACACAAAAGCAGAAAAAGCAGACAGGGATTTAAGCAAAAGCTCAATGGGTTAAGTCTCCCTAGACCAGTTGCCATGTGGCTGAGATTGCCATGTTAGAGTAGAGAGAGCCAGTCCTTCCCCACCCTTTACTGATAGTTTTAGATCTGTATGATGCCACATGAATGGTCAAAGTAGGAATGACTGAGCTAAGAGCTATTTCTTCTTTTAGCTGACAAAGCATCCTACCTCCCTGACACTGTAGGGAAGAATATCAAGGGAATACTCAGGATTTGTTATATCATACACCAAGGTGCAAAGTGCTAGCAAAGATCTCAGAAGGAAAAAAAAAACATCAAAGACTTTGATGAACTGAGAGGAAAACCATTAATAGTGCAGGAAATATGGCCTCCAGATCTAGTAAACAAGTTTAGGAATCTATGAATAAATACTGCCAAACAAAGGAAAATGATTCAACACTTGATGAGACAGAGGACCCTGTGGAGTTTGGGAAGAACATGGAACCAAAACACACAGTTCCTGAGTGGTTTAAAAGAGAAATAAGTACTTTGAGAGCAGAATCCATGGCTTGCATATCAGAAATAATTCACAGAATAGAAAAATTTGAATCCACTGTGGCAAATCTCACCAAAGAAACAAAAGAGAAGACAACTGACTGGGGATGCAAATATACAGAAATGTAAGATAATCTAGAAAAAGAGAAGCAAAAAACAATAATATTAAAAGAAAACATTTTCTGTTAAAGCAAAACATATTCATCTTGAAAACAGGATGCATAGAGACAAACTAAGGATAATAGGTCTCCCATAAGGACATGACAAGTCAAAAAATCTGAACACTATAATGCAAGAAATAACACAAGAAAACAGCTTGGACCTTCTGAACACAGAAGTCAAAATGTCAACTAAAAGAATGCATAGATTGCCTCTAAAAACAAATGTAAGGCTACAAACTTCAAGGCACACAGTGGTTAAATGTAACAATTCAATTTAAAAAAAACATATTCTCCAAATGATCAAGAAGAAGACCTTCAAATACAAAGGAAATAAAATCTGAATAACAGAAGACTACTCTGCACACGTAAGAAAACACAGGAGGGAGTGAAATGATGTGTTCTAGAGAGCAATGGAGCTCAGGATGCAGTCCATGGTGACCTATCTTAACAATAAATGAAAAAAGATGGACATTCAATAACAAAGAGACATTCAAAACACTCTTAAAAAGAAAACCAGACCTGGAGAGATTATTTGCTTCTTGTACACTTCCGACAATAGAAATGTAGGAGGAAAGAATGAATGTAGCAGCCAAAGACAGCAATAGCAATAGAGTGAGAGGAGGGAGAGTAGTAAGAGATTTCTTTCTAAATGTACACAATTCAGTAAGTAGGTGGAGATAATGTTGTCGATGCAGGCTGAGGCATTATGGAGGGATGCCTTATAGCATCTCACCTTTAGATGAATCAGCGTTTTTTTGGTTGCTTGTTTGTTGTTGTTGTTTTGTGAGGCTAAATTTCAAAATGGGAGAGTGATGAGGTAGGTAAGAATGGAGGAGGAAGACTGAGGGGTAGTGTGTGATATGACCTGGTCTAGTTGAGAGTTAGCAATGAAGGGAATGTAATTCCTTTGGTCTCTCAGAAGAAGTGCCTGCAGGGGAATGGGTGATAAAGGAAGGGAAGGATGAGAAAAGAGGACAGAAGAAAGGAGGCCTTACTTTGGAGAAGGGATAGGGTTCTACTGATGAATGGTTTCATGTGTGTGGGAGATCCTCTGTGAAGGGAGATGGAGACCTTATGTCAAGTGTTGCCTGCAGAAATTTGATGCTTAAAAAGACCACTCATCCTGTCTCAGGAGGGGAGGATTGGAGTTCCTGATGGCTATTAGTGCCTGGAGAATGGGAGGGCATCAACTCAAAGAGATTTTGAACCAATTGGGAATAAATAGTAACCAATGGGTGTGTGTGTTTATGGGGGCGTGGGGAATTTTGCCATGTGGGGATTTTGCAATGAAGCAATATCCTTTAAATATTAATAAATAAATAAAATACCTGCAGAAATTGGCATATTTTTGGGAGTGAAGCATGATAGAAAAGGGGAATTCCTGGAACAAGTTCTACAAGGCAATGGCAGAACTGCTTAGGTGGAGAGGCTAGAAAGGATATGTTGGAAGTTTTGACTTTGTGAGGAATACAGAGAAGAGTGGACCTAGGTTAGTACAGGGGCCATTGTTATTCTTTCTCTTCAGAATTTTGCTTATAAATTCATTTTTCCTACTTATATTTTCTCATTGAAATCTAATTTTCCCCTCTCAGTCCAGTAGATTCCCTTCTCCTCTCATCCCTTTCAACTGGTCCCGTTCACTACTTTTTAAAATTTCATTTTTTGCATACCTTTCTAGATATGATTTTTCTGTCTGTTCTAGATAGAACTCAAAGACCCAGTGTTTAATAAAGTTTAAAAAAAACATAAATTAGCTAGGAAAAAAACTCTTTTATTTGATAAAAACTGTTGGGAAAACTAAAAATCAGACTGGCAGAAATTAGGCTTAATCCAGCACCTAAAACCATATTCCACAATACATTCTAAATAGATACAGGACTTTAATATTAAAGATCATACTACAAAAAAAAATTAAAAGAAAAACAGATCATATACCTCTCTTGGTTATGGGGGCATATGTATTCTTTTTTAAAATTTTAAACAAGAAGTTTACTTAAACAAGAAGATGTTTGACTTGAAGGGAAACCTATCTAGGATCAATTTCTTTATAGTAATTTATCCCTACTGAGAGACAGAGATTGCCCTACATGTAACAGCTACATACAAAAAAGTTGTAAAATCATCCTTGGTTTTACAATGATAAAAGAAAAATACTGATATTATACAATCAAACCAGGTATGCAAGGATTTTTTTTTGTGAGGTTTTTTTTGTTGTTAAACAGCGAGAGCAAAATAACTTATTGGAATATAAAGATGAAAGTCGAATGAGCATGCTACTGATGGAGAAAAGGGATATTTTCACAGAACCAGTTTGTTTTTTCCCCTCCCCATCTCCATTTGATGTTGATTAAAACATACCATCGGTCATTTAGCTAAAAAAAAAAAAATACACATTATGCCTGTGCACATACACCAGTTACTTTATGTACAGTAAAGGAATGAGGAAGGGAATCAAAGACAAGAGAAAACTATACTGCAGTAGTCAGGATGTGGATGAACCAAATTCTGGTTTTCTAATTGTGAATGTATCATTTTCCTTGGGAGCACAGTTCTGGATCAGAGTTGTAGACACTCTTTTTAGTAAGCTCCTCCTGTCTGCTGCTGGAATACATCAATTGTATCTTCATCCTCCATTTATTTCCAACTGGGCAGGTGTGTCTGTTTCATTGATTGGTTGCCCATCAAATCGGAATCTGATCTGCCTCATTGACAAACCCTGTTGTTCACAACAGGCTTTCATTAGTTTACTAAGTGGTGTCTGTCTCTTAATCTTAAAATGCACCACCAAACCATCTTGCTCTGCCACCTTCAAATTAAAATGGTCGTCGTTTTCAGTCTTGACTCCTTCCTTCAGCTTTTCGTGGGCCATGGAGAGTCCAGGGGTCTCCTTAGCTGCTGCTTCACAAAAGAGGCATCTGGATGGTCTGCTCCAAAGGAATGGAGGGAGAAGCAGCAGCAGCAGGAGCAGAAGCAGGAGGAGGAGGAAGATGATGATGGTGATGGTGAGAAAGAGGTGGAGGTGGAGGAGAGGGTGAAGGAGGAGGAGGTGAATGCCATGCCCCTGTAGAGGTACTGAGGGCAACCGCACGTTCTGGGGCATATGTATTCTTTTTTCTTTTTTTTTTCAAATGCTTTATTAACTTCTGATTTACATCATTCATTTCCGCCAGATTTTGAGTTACAAATTTTCTCCCCATTCTTCCCCTACACACTGCCCCAAAATAGCAGTTGCACAGGATATCCCCTCCTCCAATCTGCTCTCTCCAATATTTTCTCCATACCCCTTTTGACTTTTCCAGTGGATCTCTATGCCCCAGTGCCTGTATATCTTATTTCCCAATTACATGTAAAATAGTATTAATAATAGTATATATATATTTAAACATTTCATTTTAAAACTTTGAATTCCATATTCATTCCCTTCCTCCCTTGTCACCCACCCTTACTGGGAAGATAAGCAGTTCAGTATAGGTTGTACATGTGTGGCTAATGCAAAACAATAACATAGTAGATATATTGTAAAAGACTGACTATATTTCCCTCCCTCCTATCCCACCTCCCACTTGTTTTATTCTCTGCTTTGATCCCGTCCCTTTTCAAAAGTGGGTGCTTCCAACTTCCCTCTCCCCCCCCCCA
>NW_027185876.1:20174980-20230388 GCF_028583685.1 Petaurus breviceps papuanus
AGCCTGCCCTCCCTTCCATCATTCCACCTCTCATTCCCTTCCCCCCCCTACTCTCCTGGAGGGTGAGATACCCTATTTAGTGTGCATTTCATTCCCTCCTCAAGCCAAATTCAATGGGAATAAGGTTGACCCATTCCCTTTTGCCTTCCTATTCTTCCCCTCCATTGTAACCATTTTTCCTTGCCTCTTCTATATGAGATAGTTTACCCCATTCTGTCTCTCCCCATCTCCTCTCATTATATTCCTCTCTCACCTCTTAATTTCACTTTTTAAGTATCATCCTTTCCTGTTAAATTTGTCCTGTGCCCTCTATCTATGTATATCTGTAAACATATATATACACACTTTCACATATGTATTCATATGCCCATATACCCTCATATATGGACACATACATGTATATATATATATGTATATATATATATATTTCTATTCCCTTCAACTACTGAGAAAAGTTTCATCAGTTACAATTATTGTTTTTCCATGTAGGAATGTTAATAGTTCAACTTTGATAAGTTCCTTATGATTTCTTTTCCCTGTTTAGCTTCTCATGCTTCTCTTGCTTCTTGTATCTGAATGTCAAATTTTCTATTCAACTCTGGTTTTTTCAGCAAGAATGCTTGAAAGTCCTCTATTCCACTGAATGACCATATTTCCCCCTGAAACATGATACTCAGTTTTGCTGGGTAGGTGACTCTTGGTTTTAATCCCAGCTCCTTTGACTTCCGGAATATCATATTCCAAGCCCTTCGATCCCTCAGTGTAGAAGCTGCCAGATCCTGGGTTATCCTGATTGTGTTTCCACAATATTCAAATTGTTTCTTCCTGGCTGCTTGTCATATTCTCTCCTTAATCTGGGAATTCCAGAACCTGGCTATAATATTCCTAGGAGTTTTCTTTTTGGGATCTTTTTCAGGAGGTGATGGGTGGATTCTTTCAACCTCTATTTTGCCCTCTGGTTCTAAAACATCAGGGCAGTTTTCTTTGAGAACTTCCTGGAGGATGATTTCCAGGTTCTTACTTTGATCATGGCTTTCAGGTAGTCCAATAATTTTTAAATTATCTCTCCTGGATCTGTTTTCCAGGTCAGTGGTTTTTCCCATGAGATATTTTACATTGCCTTCTATTCTTTCATTTGTTTGGATCTGTTTAACAGCATCTTGATTTCTCATAAAGTCATTAGCTTCCATTTGCTCCAATCTAATTCTGAAGCAATGATTCTCCTCAGTGAGCTTTTGAGATTCTTTTCCCATCTGGCAAATTCAGCTTTTTAAGGCATTCTTCTCCTCATTGCCTTTTTGAGCCTCGTTTGCCATTTGCGTTAGTCTATTTTTTAAGGTAGTATTTTCCTCAGTCAGGCTGTTGACTCTCATTTCGTAATTTTCTTGCTTCATTCTCATTTCTCTTCCCAATTTTTCCTCCACTTCTCTTATCTGCTTCTTAAGGTCCTCTATGGCCTGTAACCAGCTCATATTTCCCTTTGGAGCTTTTGGTGCAGGAGTTCTGACTTCACTGTTTTCCTCCTGTTCCATGATTTTCTCCTTTTTGTCCCCAAAATAGGAGTCTAATGTTGGAATCTTCTGTCTGCTTTGTTTCCTTTGCCTGGTCATGTTGCCCCTCAGTCACTTGACCCCTGGGCTTTTTGCCACAGTAGGACTCTGCCACCAGACAGGGGAGCTTTCATCCCAAACGCTGGGGTTTTCATAGCTGCCAAAGGTATTAGTTGGGTGCCTTCTCTGAAGCCTCCACACACTCTGGCAAGCTGGTTGCACACCCCAGGACCTCCACCCTAGACTGTAATCCATATCCAAGCAAGTTAAAGCAAGAGCAATTACCCCTCAGACTGGTGCTTGGTCCCCCTACACTCTGCAAGCCAGGAGCTGAAGCTGCCATGCTGCGCTGGCTGGCTGTGCAGATGTCTCAGAGGCTTCTTGCCCCAAGGGCAAAAGCCATGCACTCCCACTTACTGGGTCCCAAAGTCCAGACTGCACTGACCTCTCACTTTGTCCTTTGCATCTATGTGTTGATAAATCTGGAAATGGCCACAGCTGCTGCTGATCTGGAGTCCCTCTGGCGGGAGGCTGGTCAGGCCTGCCCTGGGGCTAAAGCCTGGGTGTGGGGCTGGGCTCGGCTCCCTGAGCGCTACCCTGGCCGATTCCTGCAGGCCTGCGGGGCTGTCCTCAGTGGGAGGTTAGCTTCTCTGTGTCATTTTGTGGGCTCTGCAGCTCCAAAGTTTGTTTAGAGTCCCCTTTTTACATGGATTGGGGAAGGTGGAAGCTGGAGCAGAGAGGAGGTCCTGCTTCTACTTGCCATCTTGACTCCATCCAGGGAATATGTATTCTTAACTAAGCAAGGAATGGAGGCCATTACAAAAGATAAAATAGATAACTTTGCTTACAGGAAACTAAAAAACTTTTTGCACAGACAAAATTAATATATGTAGGATAAGAAGGGAAGTGATTGAAAATGTTTTTTTTATCATTCTTTTCTGATAAAGGTTTGGTATCCAAGATACACAAACAACAAATAAACAAGTGTGTGTATATGTGTGTGTGTGTGTGTGTGTGCACGCGCACTCCAGCATACCCCAAGGAAACCACTGATAAGAATAAAGTCCTTATATACACCAAAACATTTATACCAGTGCTTTTTGTGATAGAAAAGAACTGGAAACAAAACAGAGGCTTATTAATTGGGGAATGGCTAAAATAATTGTGGTTACATAAATGTAATGGAATATCATGATGCTGTAAGAAATGATTAATGTAATGAATACAGAGAAATGTGGTGAGATCTGCATGAACCAATGCAGAGTGAAGTAAGCTAAGCATAGAAAACATTATTTACAATGACTACAACAATGTAACTGGAAAGAACAACCATACAAAAAAATCAAAAGTGAATGTAGCAACATTATAAAGATTAAGCATGATTTAAATGAAGAGATATGAAAGGACAATCCCCATCCATCTCCTTTGTAGAGGTGGAAGATTCATAGGTAGTGTACATTGCACATGTTTTTTGGACTTTTTCAATGCTCTTTTTCAAATTATCTGTTGTGATATTTTCTTCTTTTTCTTTCCTTATTTGTCTTCAAAATAATAGTATTTATTATATGGGATGGTTCTCTGGGAGGGGTTGGGGAAGGATATGAGGGGAAAGTATGATAATACAATAAAGGGCATCGATAAAAACTTGTTTTTAGAAAATCATTCCTCCATTTAATTACAATTCAAAATAGAATATGGTAAATGCATAACAAGATGCTAGGAAGGTTCCAACGAGGGAGGGAATACTTTAGACTGGAATGATTCAGGAAGGTAGCATGGAAAAAGGTGGTATTTGCATTGGGCCTAAAAAAGATGGGTAAGATTTTAATGGGAGAAGCTGGGGAAGTGGGTAAACATAAACAAAAGCATGAAAGAAGCAAAGCAAAAGAGACGCATAATCTAGTCTGGCTGGAGTCTACAGTATGTTAAGGCTGGAAAGCAAGATTGGATCCAAATTGTGGAGAGCCCTGAAGAGTTGGCTGGGGAGTCTGGACTCAATTTCGTAGGCCACGGAATGACTTTGAAGAGAAATAAGGAAGTAAAGAAGAATAGGTTTTGGGAGAAACATGATGAGTTTGTGATTCAGGGTGAAGGGAACAGAACAATTCATATAATAACAACTACATTGTAAAAATGAAAAAATTTGAAGGTCTTGAGAACTCTGATCAAATAGTATTCTAGAGTACCAATGATGAAGAATACTTCTTACTTATTTAAAAAAAAAATTGGAGGTAGAAAGAGGATGAACATGGGAAAGAAAATAAATGCTTGTTTATAAAAAATGTTTTTTAATGAATAAAAGAAAAAAGTTTAGTTTTAGACATATTGAGCTTCTAATATCAGGAGGACATTCCAATGGAGCAACTAGAAACGATTCTGGAGCTTGATACTCAGTGAGGTAAAGCCTAAAGTCACCCATATAGAAAAAGAGTTGAGAATAGGGGTAGTTAGGTGGCACAATGGATAGAGCACTGACCCTAGAGTCAGCAGTGCCTGAGTTCAAATCCAGCCTCAGATACCTGACACTTGCTAGCTGTGTGACCTTGGGCAAGTTACTTAAACCCCAACTGCCTCACCAAAAAATAAAGAGAATGGATGAGCATAATCAATCAATCAAAAAGCATTTATTAAGTGTCTACCAAGGCAGAGGCTAAAAAGAGAAGAAAAATCTGCTAAAGATAAAACCTTGAGGAAGAAGAAAGATGAGCTAGAGGAGATGCCAGAGTAGTAGCAGTAAGAATCATGTAAAACTAGTTACCAAAAAAACTCAAGGTAAAAGAGAATGTCCAGAAGGAAGGGGTAGTGCTTAGTGTCATTTATTGCAGAAAAATTAAAGAAGTTGAGGACAGAGAAAAGGTAACTGAATTTGGCAATTAGGAGTTCAATGAATACCTTCAAGAAAGGAATTTCAGTAGACTAATGGGAATAGAAGCAAGGTTGCTAGACACCAAAGACAGAGTGAGGGGTCAGAAAGTGGTGGCAGAAAATACTCTTCTAATAAATTTGGTAGTGAAAGGGAGAAGAGACATAGGATATTAGCTTGAGGAGATAGTCCAGTCAAGGGAACTTGTTTTTGTGGTTGTTTTGTTTTTAGTGTGGAGAGATATTAGCATGTCTGTAGATGACTAGGAAGGAACAAGGTAGGGAGAGAGATTAAAGATTCAGAAGAAAAGGGGGATGACTGTAATGATAATAGTAATTTGGAGATATTTCCTGCCCCTTAATAGGCCTAAGGGAATTTGAAAATCTTCCCTGCCCTTTGATAGGCTGAATATAATCACATGGAGCCTGTGGTGGGAGGAGTTTGCTGAACAAGTGGAGAAGGAAATGAGTCAGAGCAGTTAGTATAGAGGGAGAGAGGAGACTCTGGCAAAAAGACAGTTAGGATTGTGAGTGTTTGTTTGTGGGAAGGCCCCAGCAGGGGGAAGGCTTTGGAATGGTGGTGCTTCCTGCAGTGATAAGGTATGTTAACTTCTTTGTTGCTATGATGGATTCAATTTTCTGGTGCTGGGATTTGGCTTTCTGGTGTCAGAATGAATGTTTTGCTTCTGTCTTCTATATGGAGAGTCTGTTATATTTTATGATTCAGAAATATGCAGGCATATTCATAGTCACCAATAGTGCTGTGAATATTACCCTGGCAATACAAAAACTTATAATAAGGTCCTGGGATGGGGGAAGTTGGTAATGCTCAGGAATAAAAATCTTCTGATTTCAATTAGTGAATGGACTTTCTTCCTTATCTGTTCAATGTAGATGATGACCTAATAAAACCACAATGCAAGTACCTGTAATTGAATAATACTTAGTAACACACAATCCAATTAATCTATTCTTATTGGCTATTTTAGAGGATATTAACCTTTTTTTGTGTCATGTACTCTTTTGGCAATCTGGTACCCTCTAGACCCCTTCTCAGAACAATGTTTTTGAATGCATAAAATAAAACAAATAGTATTACAAGGTAAACTAATTATCAATTTTAAAAAAAAGTTTTCAATTCCTGGTTTATTTCATTTCCTACTGTGACTGTTTCCAACTTTTTCTTCTCTCCTTAAGCCTAAAAGCATAACTCCCTTCATGAGTTTACAGCAGATAGTTTAGCCAAAGCCTGGCTTCATCCAACAACAGCTCCTCAATTTCTTAAACTTCTTCAGTTTTATCAACAATTCTTTCCTTCTTTGCTAAAGAATGGTAACCCTGTTCCCCAAGGCTAATCTGTGTTCTTGCTTCCATTCTCTCCTGATTCTTGTATGATTGCTCTGGTAACATTTCCTATCTGTCTTCCATCTTCATTCCCTTTCTCTCCATTGGCTCCTTCCTGTCTAACTGCACATTTCCTCCATCTATCTGGATAACTTGTCCAAATCTCAAACTGAAGTAGAGGTTATTATTCCACACCCCCCCCCCACTCCCACTAAACCTGTTCCCTTTTCTGACTACTCATTTTGTTAGTAATACCACTAAACTTATTTAGTCATTCATTGATACCAAAATTGCTTGATTTCCTCCAACAATTATCTTTGACAGTGATGGCCACGAATGTCCCTTTCAGAGTGAACCCCATTGAATAAACACGTATACAATTTTTAGCAAGTAAAGAGGAGAAAGAAGAGAAAAGGCAACAGAGGGATTTAATTGGGATTACCAAGTACATACCATGTATCCCCAGCACTTAGCTGAATATTTGGCACAAAATAGGCATTTAATAAATGCTAGGTAATTAACTGAATATACACATTCATCAGAAATTATTCTGAGATAATAAGAGTAAAATCCTTAACACTCGGGGATATAAAAAACAATATCATTTCTGAAGGGAGTGTGTCAATTTGATACCTCTCCTGGGCTTTGGCACAAGGACAGGAGGAGAGACAGAGTGACAGAGATGGAGACATTGTTAGCTGCTCCTCTACCCACCAGAAGAGCAATCTTTTATCTATGGCTGTCCACAGCAAAAGGGAATATCTATAATGCTTCTTACTGATCTATTCTCCAGAACAGAAGAGAGGCAGGACAGAAGACTAAAAGGCTTATACCTTCTTGGGCACTAGGTAGAGAAAATAGTGAGTTAATGTGATTCCAAAAAACCTGGATTTTAGTATTACCACTGTGATTAGATCCCATGCTCCTTCTTGTTAGCATCCAGACACCTTCAACTCTGTTCTCTGAAGGCTTGACTTCATTTTAAATTCTGTTAGCCTTGAAGGTCAGTGGAAATATTTCTTTGCACCCTCTTCTGAGGAACAAGCCAATTTTTAATAAACTGCCTATGCATTAAACAACAATAACAACAACAACAACAACATCCTTGTAATCCTCCAAAATGGCTCTCAGTCTTTTCCTGACTGGACCTGAGTTTGAAGGGAAGGTGAAATATTATGACAAACTCCACCACCATTCCAAATAGGCAGAAGGTAACTCGTTAATTTATAATATCAGATACAATATTAAGGTGACAAAGTCCTAACATGATGCTGGAAAATCTTAGCATCCATTATCACTGACTCTTCTTCAACTTTCAGATCTAACCAATTACCAGATCCTATTAACTTTACCTTGCCTGTGTATTGCACTTCTTCTCTATTTCCACTACTACCATGGTAGAAAACTTCTACTGTCATCTGTCTAGACTATATCTACCCTTTCCCTTCTACATTCTCCTTCATATTGCTGCCAAAATTAATTCTTATACATATACCTGATCATATCTCTCCTCAGTTCAAAAATATTCAGTAGTTCCCTATTGCCTGGGAAATAAAGTTTAATCTCCTTTGCCTAGTATTCATGGCCCTCTGCAATCAGATGCCCCCTTACATTTTTGTCTTATCTCACATTACTACCCTCCATATATATTTGTGTACATATCTTAGTCCTTTTACTAGATGGCAAGCTCCATGAAGGAAGGGACAGTGTTTTATTCATATTTATATTTTCTTTAGTACTATACCTACTTCATCCCACCACCAGAATTGCCATGGGGACTTTCTAAAAATGAAAAAAAAATTTACTAAGCATATGACATGTGCTAGGCACTGAGGAATCAAATATAAAAGTCAGATAGGCCCTGGTCTCAAGAAGTTTACAGTTGAAAGGGGGAGACAATGCATATAGGAGAGTGATGGTCAGGGAAGGAAATTTTGGTCTGTAAAGTCACAGGGATAGGGAGTGAAATCATAAAGCTGAAGTAATGCCTTTTCTAATAGAAATCATGGCATTAATTTGATTACTGTCCCTAGGGCAGTTAAAAGTAAGCTACATGTGTAGAAGCAGGAAAGATGGTGAGATGCCCCAGTACTTCTGGGCTTCTTGAAGGATATATGAATGAAATGGAAAGCATAGCTTGGGATTGGTAGATCTTGTGAGTGACTCACTCACCAAACAAGACAGCTCAACTCAAAGGAAAGGAAGTATAAAGAATAGAGTTTGAGGGAATGGAAATGAGGACTCTGTTGGAATCAAGATGGTTAGTTCATCCCAGGGAAACTCAGTAAGAAATTGAGTATTCCCAAAGCAGGAGAAAAGACTAGCAAGAAATGCCCACTAAACAGTATTCACAGGATGGGCTACCAGTCTCCCCAGAAAAAGATATTGCTTCTCCAGAAATCAAAAGGAAGCTAAATGGAAATAGGTCATATTAGTAAAAAAAAAAAATAGGGATTCCAAGGGTAGAAGGGGGATGAGAGGACAGGATCCGGGAAGCCTTAGAAAGGGATGCTTAATGTTTTGACATTGTGCCAAGAAAACTGAGTAACAAGAGCCCCATCAGTGATTTACTTCAGCCATATGCCATTTGTTCCCTGAATTGCTTCACACAAGCTGAGTTCAAATTGTGCACTTGAACTGACTGTGAAGAGAAAGATAGGGACTTCAGGAGAAACTGGGGACGGCTGGGAAACTAGAGACTAAATGTGTCCCTGCCTTTTCCCTATGCCTTAATCCTCGAGACCTGGCAATGGAAAGTTAACATTAGACAAATAACAAAGTAAACCTGGCTAGGGAGTCTTTTGTTTAGAAGCTGCCCCTGGAGGATACACTCCTTTTTGTCACAAGTTCCAATTTTTATTTCCCAGAGGAATAAGGCATCTTTTGTCTATATTCAAGGTCCACATGAGCACAGGGAACAGAGGAAGAAGAACAAAGAGAGAAGTATAAATGTCTTATAAGCCGTATTAGAAGGTAAAGTAACTTCTAAGCCAGTAGTTTAAAGTATCTTAGATAAACATACCTCCTCCCTCATAGAAGAGAGACTGGGGACTGCTAGGACAGAATGCTGAATTGTCAGATTATTTTACTAATTTGTTTTTCCTTCTCACAAGTGAGGGTTCAATATGTTCAATATGGTTGGGGTGGGCGTGAGACATGACTGAGGTAAAGAAAGAAATCAATAAAATGTATATGTGTGTATATACATAGTATATTTGTTAAATGATACATTATGGTATTTCACAGGAAAGAAAATCTTTATTTTTATACTGTGCTGCATTAGTACTTATATATTTTTTGCTTTGTAAAATAAATTGATATCTTGCTTCTATATTGTCAGAATTTCTCCCATTATTCTTCCCTTTCTTCCTCCTCTTCTTTTCCCTCCTAGAAAATCATTCCATGTAACCAAAAATATTTTTTAAATTAAAAAAAAAAGACAAAGGAAAAAACCCATCAATCTTAATACACTGAAAAAGTCTGAAAACACGTTCAATGTTCCATACTTGTGGACCTCTTCTGATGAGTAGGGTAGGGAAGTCTTCTCACATCTCTTCTTTAGAGCCATGCTTGCCCTTTGTAATTTTGCAACATTCAGGTTTGCATTGCAGTCATTTTTATTTCCATTGCCATTGGTGTTGTGTATATTATTTTCTTTGCCCTACTTACTTCACTCTGTATCAGTGAATGTAGGTCTATTCATGCTTCTCTGCATTCATCATGTTCATCATTTCTTACCAGCAGAGTAACAATCCATTACATTTACATACCACAGTTTGTTTAGACATTTCCCAAATGATCAGCATCTACTTGGTTTCCAGTTCTTTTCTACTAAAAAAATGCTGCTATAAGTATTTTGTTATATATAGGGTTTTTCTTTTTTCAATGACTACATAACCAATAGTATTACTCTTAGAGAAGAAGACCTACAGGAGGGCCTTCATTTCATTGGATGACTCCTTTATGGAGGATTTAAAGAAGAATAAGGAAAAGAGTCGAACAGACTGAGAATGTGAATGGGCTGCAATCTGTGGATAGTTTGTACTGTTGGAAGGAGTACCTACACTGATGAAATCATGTATCCATTGTCTTATAAAAATCCTTAGAAAATCTGGCTCCTGAGAATTTTTGGGTTCAGAGTTAATATTTCCCAAGTAAAATGGGAATTACCAGGACCTGCTTTCTAAAAGTGACAATAATAAAATGAGTCTGGAAAACAGGATAGCATGTATCTGCAGGGAACCATTTTTTAACTTTGGGGTAATCTTGAATGTATATGTAGTAGAATAATAAAAATTTACTTTTGTAATGCTGGAGGTCAATCCTGGTGACTTAAAAGTTCCTGTTGTGTTGCTTCCTGAAGCCCACTTAAAAGATACAATAGCAGTTCTTTATAGCACTGTGATCACCATTGAACCCTTTTAAATCCTTATGAGATTGTACATAAGAACACACTATAATGACTCTAGGACTAGAGCTCATCCAGATAACTCTAAAATTCTACAGTGCTACAACAACCAGATCTCTCTATAGTTCCCTCCTCTGGAACTATAATGCATATAGAGAGAAGCCTTTTGAGAATAAGAATAGGAACATTTGCTGAATCTTAGACCCATAAAAAAACCTTAGAATCATATAGTCCAATATTCCAGTTGTATATGTAGTAACCTCTCTGGTCTTACTCTCCTTATACTGGACTGGCAAATCAGGTTCCCAGAGAAGAGAATACTACTTCTAGGGATACTTCTCAGGGGTTGAGGTTTCTAGTAATGTTGCACATGAGCCCCATAACTAGTGTGCCCCCAACAGTAGTCAACTAGGAAATATCAATTCACTTTAGCAAAAGGTAAGTTACTAAAGTCTAGGAAGAACAGTAGTTATAAGACAATCCCCTCATATTAGGAGGCATATTCTTCCCTTATACACACACACACACACACACACACACACACACACACACAGAGTCCTTGGAAATATTGGGCTCAAACTTAAAATACAATGCTAATGAATCAGACATGTGGAAAACACATGGGACAGGATATATTGTGACTCCTGGACCTGAAAGTTCTTTTCTCCATCCACAGAGTCTCAACCAAATTCACTTAGGCACTCCTTTGATTACCTAGACTAGAACTTTGCAAGGATATGGTATTTTAGCTGAAGAGCTAGTTTATGGGTTGGGATAGGTCAATTAGGTCCCTTCACTGTTATGTTGACTCCTCACTGTGCTTGGCTGCTGGAATTACCATCAAACTCTGCTATCAACTTAGGTTGCTGATGTTGGACTCCTCTGATATCTTTGATGGATCTTTTGGTCTCAGTAGTTGCCTAAACAGTCACATCTCAGGCTATTCATTAGCCTAAGATCAAGAAAGATTACACCAGAAACAGAGGTGCCATAAACCAGGTGGGGGGAAGTGTCTCTTTCCCTGCCATTTCCCTCTTACCTTAACTCTCCCCAACCTGGCAGCTCAAAGCAATGCATCTTGCTCAAAAACCACAAGGAAAGAGAAGCTGAGGGATCGAGATCACCCTATTTAGTACACCCATAGAGGTCTGGCTCAACAACCAAATGAAAGACTTCTCATTACTACCCAGTATACTGTCAGGAAACATTCAGAGGACACTTGTCTATGCTTTGAAGTAGGGAGGGGGGAAGAAGCATCCATTATGCATTCTGGGGAGCAGGTCCATCCTAAGCTTCTGTGGACTTGTCTAAAACATCGACTATGAATATCCTGAGAAGGAAGTGCAAAAGGCCTTCAAACGAGAAAACTGAAGTGCAGAATGGAGTGTCTTGTGTAAAGTAATACAACTAGTGGTAGAATAGAGTAGGGTATAGAATCTACTGCCTCTTTTCCGTCTCCTCTCTTCATGATTTTGCACAGGCTATTTCCTATGCCTGGAATGCTATTCCTTCTCTCCTTATAATCTTTTATAATCCCATGCTTCCATCAAAACTCAGCTAAAGCACCATTGTCTAAATGAAACCTTTCCTGATTCTCTCCTCTCTCCCCCTTCCCCACCCCCCCCATCCCTACCCGTTTTTGGAGCATGTTCAGTCACTATTCCTGGTAACAACACAGAAGCTTGGGGTGGATCATGTGGCAAGCAATTCTAAGGCTGAGATGAGAAGGGAGTATACTGCAAAGGCATGGATATGTGAGACAGTGTCATGTGTAAGAAACAACAAGGAAGTCATTTTGGCTAGACTGGAAAATGTGAGAAGGGAAGTAATATATAATGAGGCTGGGAGGGTAGATTAGAGCCAAATTGCAAAGGGATGTAAAATGCTAGGCTGGGTATTGGCTGTATTTTTTTCCTTCAGGCAATAGGAAAGTGGTGGAAATTTTTTTCAGCAGGGGAGCGATGAAGTTAGACCTGTGCCTTAGGAAGATGATTTTAGCATCTATGTCAAAGATACTCTGGAGATAGAGGGATTAGAAGTAGGGCATCAATTAATAATAATAACTAGTACTTATAAAACAACTTCTACATGTCAGACCCTTCACAAATATCATCCCATTTGATCCTTATAGCAACCCTGGGAGGTAAGTGCTATTATTAACCCTATTTTACAGTTGAAGGCAGAGATTAAAAAGATTTGCTCAAGATCACACAGCTAGTTAGTTTCTGAGGCTGGATTTGAACTCTGGTATTGTCTTCAGGGAGACCCAATGGTCCATCTACTTTACCAAATTGCTGCCTTAATCAGGAAACTATTATAATAATTCAAATGAGAAATGGTTTGTACTAGGGAGGCAGAAATATGAAAGAAAGGAACCGATGAGAAGCCTTTATGTATATAAAATGAATTATACTTGGCAAATGATTTGATATGGAGATTGATAGGGAAAAGGAGAGGAAAGAATCATGTATGACTCCCCCGTGGTTATGAACCTACTTGGGAGGATAATAGCTCCTCCAACAGAAAAAGAAATCCAGAGAGAGCACAGGTTTAAGAGGTAAAATGATTAATTTCTCTTTGGACATTTTGAGTTTGAAATGCCAGTTTGGCATCAAGAATGCCCTGTACTTGGTGCAGTAAGGAGAAAGAAAAGTTGAAATTCCATCTCTGCTCTCCCAGAGCTTGTAATCTGAAGCCAATGAATGAAAAAATCAAATTCACTACATGTTGATTCAGTTCCTACAGCTTAACATGGACATGACCTAAACATTATTTTCATTAAAGTCTTCCAAAGATCCATGATCTTATCTGTATGGGCATTCCACCCACAGAAGTTATCAATCCCTCCATGCTTTAGCCAAGTTTCATGGATTTCTGTGTTCCATACCCTACTCTCCAAATCACTACTTGGGTGGCCAATCTTACTTTAAGGAGGCTTGGACTACAGATATGCTATCAAGTTTAAAACTCTTCTAGCCTGATAGGATCTGTTAGAATTCATGTACCACTTGCATAGTCTTTGAAAACCCACCAAGCCACAGAGGCATTAGAGAGTGTCTTTAATAGAGTTTGTTCAATTTAACTTAGATTTTTCCAAACTAATCTATCTTGCACAAGTCAAAGGGTTATCCCTTAAGATTTATTTGCTGTCACTGTGGGTAGTTTTTATGTGCAGGTACAATCAATCCATCAATCAAAATTGCATACTTCAATATAGTTTCACAGAACCACAAAATCTGGGCTAGTAAGGAGGTTTCTGGAAATCTAGTGTAGCCCCTCTCATTTAAAGGAAAAGAAACAGAAATTAAGTGACTTGTTCAAAGTTTGGAAGTGGCAAAGCCAGGACTCCAAGTCCAGCCCCTCCCATTTTTTTTTTCTACACTACTCAAACTTTTTACACACAAGGGCTGATTTGTTTTTCCTTCTCCAGTGCAGACTTTAGATTCGCCAATTTTGAGCATTTCATTTCAATCATTTCAGTGAGATTAGTCTTCACGAGAGCATAAGGTTGAAGTGATTCTTTTTTTTAAACTCTTACCAAAAACAACACTAAACCCCCAGACATGTCTGAAGGATTTTGTTCAGGCTAAAATAATTAAATTTTTGGGTTCCAGCCAAGGACAGCTTCAGCTCCAAAGGAAGAATCTTAACAAAATTAAGAACAACTGAAAAAAGATGTTCTCAGTGGAAGCCCACTGCCGGGTTTAGGGTAGGACTCTCCAGGATAGGGACGCCCCAATCAGGATCCTCTGCGTCCAGACCCCTTCCTTTGGCCGAGCCTTCCCGCCCAGGGCACTTTTCCGAGATGCTCCCGGTTCCAACGCAGGCTTCAGCTCCATTGAGGGCTTGTTTTGCACCTCCCCCAACGCTCAGGGGAAGAGGAGGATTAAGAAAAGAGCTGAGGTAGCCCGAGCGCTGAGGCCAGAAACAAACGGGGCAGGCAGTCAGCAAGCATTTATTGGGCGCCTGCTGTGTAACAGGCACTGTATTATGGGCTGGGGCTGCAGAGAAAAGCACCAGGAGGTCCCCAGGCTCCTCGGGAGTACGCCGCAAATCCTCTAGAGTCCAGTCGGTCTCTAAATTCTCCAGGGCTGAGTCAGCTGAGTGTTTGGGGGCGGGGATTAAGTCTGGGATTCAAATTTAAAGCGGGATGAGCCACCTGAGGCGCCACAGGTGCGTACCAGGCGGGGGGCCAGGGGGCGCGCGCGGCGCGCGGGCACGAGCACGCAGTCGGCGCGTAGGGCAACCCGCGGCGCGGGCGCGCTCCCGCGGCCTCGGAGTCTGAGAGGGAAGTCTCGGCCGCCATCAGCTCGCGGCCCGCAGCCTAGGCGCTCTTGCACTTTCATATACAGGGCAGCCGACGAAGTTACGCTGTGGGTCCGTTCCGCTAATGGGAGGGAGAAAATGGCCTGAGTCCCTCGCTCCGCACGCCATTCCCTCGTGTTCGTCCACAAACTTCCCTCCCAAAGCTGGAGCGGGCAGCGGAACTCGTGCCCTGCTCACACCAACTGCGCAAACGCAAATGTTTTCTGAGTCGCTTGAGTGGAGGGGGGCGGGGAGGTGGGAACAGAGTGAAAAGAAAAGCAACCGAGCACGAAAAACCTACACTAGTCGGAGGCGAGAGGGGAAAGACTGCG
This sequence comes from Petaurus breviceps papuanus, assembly GCF_028583685.1. Classification (NCBI taxonomy): domain Eukaryota; kingdom Metazoa; phylum Chordata; class Mammalia; order Diprotodontia; family Petauridae; genus Petaurus; species Petaurus breviceps. The sequence goes on from NW_027185876.1 coordinate 20,189,782, forward strand.
CATGTGTGTGCCCGAATCCCTCTAGGTCCCTGAAGAGAAAGTGACGCAGGGACCCAGAAACTGAAGGGGGGAGGGAAGTAAGAGGAAATGTGAAGAAGCGCGAGGTGGAGAGGCGCAGGCGCGGAATCGTGAGGGTGTGTGTGTGTGTTGGGGGGGATATTGGGGGGAACTCGGGCCATAGGGGGGGCGGAGCGAGCATCAGCCTCGTGCGCCCCCTGGCGCGAGCCTGGTGTGAGGAGAGAGAGCTGGGCGGGGAGGGGGGGGGGGAGGAGGGGGGGGAAAGGAGAGGGGGGAGGCATGGAGGGCGGGAGGGGGGAGGGGAGCAGGGAGCGAGGGAGGGTTTATCGACCGGCCGATTTTGGTTAAAATATTCAAAATGGCGGACGGAGGAGCAGCGAGTCAAGATGAGAGTTCAGCCGCGGCGGCAGCAGCAGCAGGTAATCATTACAGCATTTTACATATTCATATTCATACTCAACCCCGGCTCCCGCTGCCCCCCCCTGCGACTTAGCATAATTTATTAGTACTCAGGATTATTATAATTAACGGCGGGGAGATGGGGGGCCGGGGAGCCCGTAGCCCCCGCCGGGAGCCGAGCGAAGGGGGAAAGCGGCTCCGTGCGTCCAGGCGGAGGGGAAGACAAGGGGCAAAGGGGGAGGCGAGCCACCTGGCTCCTCCGGTCCCCGCTCGTCGGCCGCCCGGCCCTCCCGGCCCGGCAGCCGGGTCCGCGGCGGCGGCGGCGCCGGGGGCCGCGGGTGCGGACAATAAAGACATTTTACATATTCATCAGTGATCGGCCGGGCGGGTGGCGGGAGGCAGCGCCGGCCGGGGCCGGGGGCCGCCGAGGCCGGCGGGGGGGTGTGTCGCCGGGGGAGGGGGCCGGCGAGCACAATGCCGTGGGCTGGGGGAGGCGGCGGCCGCGGAAGAACCGGGACCCCGGCGGGCCGGACGCCGGGCCCGGGAGGGGGGGGGGGGGGGGGGGGCCAGGGGCGGGGGGCGGGGGGCGGAGGAAGCCCCCGCGCGTCCCTCCGCCAGCCCGCCCCGCCGCACGTGGGTCTGAGGTTTAAAATCCTAATGTTACTCCTTCCCCCACCAGCCTACGCGCTCCTGCGGCCGCGTCCCTCTGCCCCCACCCCGGTGCCGCGAGTGACCCAGGCTTGGGCGGGGGGGGGCTGGTCCTCTCTCGGGGCGGGAAGGTTGGCCAAGGGTCTGTGTGGGCCGGCCGGGGTCCTCTCGGCTCTGGGGAGGGGGGCGTGGAGCGTCTCGGTTCAGGGGTGGGTTTGGCTCACCTGGGTGTGGAAGGTGGAACCAGGAAGAGCCACCTGGGCAGGAGCTCCGGAGGGATTTGCGTCGTCGCCCCCTCCCCGCTATTCCTTGGCCTCGGGACCCGCGGGATCCTGGGAGAAGAACTCCTGGGTCCTTTCCCGGAGGTCCCGGCCCCCTTCGCATAGTTTGAGGGAGGGTACTCAAGAGACTCATTTTCCTGACTTAGGGGCCGAGGGGGGCCCTCGGGTAGCCCTCCTTTGGCCTCTCTGGCGCTGGGGTAGGAAGCAGGGCAGCCCCCTGGCCCCGGGACGGGCGACTCGCTAACTTGGTGACATTGCTGACTGCTCCTCTTCACCCTTCTCGGACGGTCGGGCTGGAGTTGGTGGGTAGGGAAGGGGATTTCCCTCCCTGGTTTTGTGGTGGTTTCGTGCTCTGCCCCGGGTCTTCTCGCCTCTCTCCCTCTCGGTACCTCTCTCATTTGAATAATGTCTAATTCGGGGAGGTTTATATTATTGAAATGGCCGCCTGGCTTTCCCCGCCTCTCATGTTTAGTAATTCAGACCTTTAATAACAGCCACTCACAGCCCAACGCCGTGTTTATATTTTACATTCGCCCCATGTGCTTTTGTGGTTCGATATGATTCTTTTTTTTTTTTCCTTCTTGGCAATCCGCAGGGCTCCAAGATCAAACCCAGGCTGTGCTGGGAAGAGAAGGGGGGAGAGCTAGGCCTTAGCTTCTCTAGCAGATGCCTAGGCCTCATATTCTCTGCCGCTTGATTTATTTACTAATAACCAAAATGACTTCCCCCCCACCTACTACCACTCATACGCGGGCACACACACCACACCCCACACCCTACACCCCACCCCCTGCGGGCAAAACAAAACCCCCCTGGGGCTTGACCAGCTTCAAAACCGCTTAGCTCACAGCTAAGCAAGAGGCTCTGGGATGTTTTGTTTTCTTTTTAAAAGGGATTTTCATATAGTCTGTAGCAATGTTAGACATTTTAGAAAAAATGACTTTCTCATTTTTAGTGGAAGTTGTAACATATAAAATTCCTTCATCCTTTAATACGTTTTGTTTTGGGGGACAACTATTTCTGTTTAATAACACTTTCATTCCCTGCAAGATCTTACTTGTACTTGTAAAAATCAACACAAGTTTCCCCGGAGATGTGAGAAATCCTAAGATTTTTAGACATTTCACAATAGTAATATTGGAACACTTGAAGAATTTCTCAATGCTATCTACTTTTTTTTTCATTTAAAACGAGAGTAATCTTGTGCTTTTGAAAGTTTATATTATCGGTACTTGAATGTGGAAAATACTTGACAATTGAAGAGGTATTTTCTTTGCTCTTTGTGCTGTACCATTTGGGCAAAAATTAGAGCAAAAACACATATGCATATATATGTATAGATATTTTGCCTCCTGATCTACTAGGACTTTACTGTTCCTTTCTTCTTCCAAAATGGTCAGAATTGATTTCATCAAAGATTTAAAACAATGGAATTATTTAAAAAAGGATTAACTCATACTCTTTAGAAGTAATAATCACTGATTTAGATTTCTTCCTGAGCAAATTTTGATTTTCATTTTATATTGTTTCATTTTATTTAGTGATATGCTCACATGGTAGGGCTTTTCATTAGTGACCATTCATTTAATATTGGAGGAAAATAGTAGACTACAGACCTCTTTTAAGAGGCTTGGTTGTTCACTTGTTTTTTGTTTTGTTTTGTTTTATGTTACATCAGCATGGAAACAAGTCAAAAGACTTTACATTGAGCTCCTGACAATAACCTTCAAAGTATAAGTCTACTTAATTTGCTACAAAATTCCTGACTTGATTGACTTAAAGCAATTCAATTTTCAAATAACCTGTTCATACTTTTTTTTTCTATTTTGCTCCTGGTAAAGATAAATCCTGAATGCTGCATGAAAAGAAATATATCTTTAGCTGTAATGAGAATGTTCAGGTAAATGACGGCTTCAACTACTGTTCGGGTGAGGTTTGGTGGGCAAAAAGCAGTAATATGATTTAATTCCTTAAATAGTATATGTTTTTGTACCCACTTCCCAAGATGTGGTCAAGCTGATGATGTCATTGGACAGAGGACAAGGTGCAGTTAATTTGATTTATTGGCCTGAGGTGAAGTGTAGCAGTGAAACCTTCTTATAGGGAAACCATTTATCTTAGAACAATTTCCTTTATAGCTGCAATTTAACCACTACTGAGACTGTAGATATTTTATCCAAGATGATAAAAATGTATATCACATTTTAGAAACAAAATTTTACTCCACAGACAATGTTAGTAATATGGAAAAGGAGGAATTGTAGAATTTTGGTCTTGCATTGTTTGGCAGAGCTAGATTTATTAATCTTGACTTTCCATGCTATTGTAGAAATAGATTTCCCCAAATTATGAAATAGAAGAATTGTATAAACATAAAAGTCTTAGATCTAATCCCCCCCTTTTAAAAGGATTGTTTTAAACAGTTTATTACTATCCTAAGCTAACTAAATATATTGTTTTGCTTTTAGAACTCTGCTTACAGGAACAGTGATGCTGAGAGTTAGCGCTGTACATTTATTATTAAATTGAAAATACTTTTTTAAAAATAGGTTAAAACACATCCATCTTCTTTAATTGTTATGAGTGCAGTTTTCCCCCTCACTTTTGTCACATTTTTTACCCAATTTTCCCCCTTACTTTGATTAGAAATTTACAAAATATCTTTCAGTTGTTATAGAGTATTGCCCCTGCTGAGTGTCTGAAATATTGGTAACTTGTAGTCTTTCTTCATTAGTTAGTTTAAATTAATCATTGGGGTATCCTGGAGATATGTGACAGTTTGTAAATCTGTTAATTACCAGTCACAAGAAAACATTGCAAAGAGTTGGGGATTAGGAGGTAGGGAAAGGCTGGGAGGCAGAAATTAAGTGGAGCACAAACTGACCTATCTGCTCTCTTTGATAGCTTTGAGATGATCACTTCCTGTAGCTTTCAAGAAAACTCAGTGCCACTGCTTTCCCACCTGTAGTATCTCACTCTAATCATATATATGAACTTAGGTCTTGAATATCATATAGCAAGGAGCTAGATATTTGACTTTTTAAAGGATCTTAAGGTAAAAACATTTTTGCCTCCTTTTATCAAATTGTTGAAAGAAATCTGGAAACTACTGTCTTGAAGCCTTTTTAAAATTGTCGTTGTCAATTTAGTTAAGGAAAGAATAATACAGATTTTCCTTTTTTTTAAATGCTGTGTTGTATTGTATATCTTGAATTTACTGACTTATAATTGATAAGTATGATAAAAAGATCAATGAGAACAGATCTAAGTTATTGTAGACAGGTTATTTGACATATGGATTTTAGATTCATTATATGGCAGGATGCTGAAATTACTTAAGTATTTATAATGGCATCAAAAAATTCAACAAACAACTATGAAAAATGAAATTTGAATGCTTAATTAGATGGCTTTCATAAGACCTTTTTTTTTTCCTTCTATAAACTGGGGAAATGGTGTTATTAAGAATAAAAAGGAGACTTGGAATATTTTCCCTAGCATCTATAAACATTGGGTTAGAATTTAGAATTTTTAACCCTTTAGGGAGATTTGTGGTATCTTCTTTGACTGATGAGGAAAACTTAGGGTCTGAGATGAAGAGAATTGTCCATAATCGCATAGCTAGGTCAGTGACTGGTTTAGATTCCATACCATCCTCTTGAGTCCAGCTCAGTCCATTATGCCCTGCTGCCTCTACTAAAACACAACTGCATCGCCTTTGAGTTTAGAACCTTTGCTTAAGTCTGTAAATAAGTTTAGATAGTCAACTTGCTTGTCAGTCACTAAATTATATTTTCTACTAGAGTATTATCACTGTTTTTAAAGCCAGGTAGCCAGTGAGAAGCAGCCATTTTTGTAAGCATTTCTGTTTTTGATGGTCATGTGAAGTTTCATGGGTTTCTTCTTATTCCTTTGCTTTGAATGTAGCAGGAAAAGCTAGTGATTGCTTTATTCTATTAGATGCAAAATCGTTTTTTACTGGTCTTTTAAAAAGAAATTAAAAGTATATCGATATCAACTTTACTTCTTAATCTTTCCCTAGGATGCTCTAAAATAATTTTATTTTTTAAAATTCTATGTGTGACTCTTGATTAATTTGCATTTATAGAGCAGCAACTTTATTTCACTTTTAGAGTCTGTATGCATATTATAGGTTCAATAAAAATAATGAACCTGCTCACTGTGGAGCCTTCTATTATCCTGGGATGCATTTCTTCATAGTAGAATTAAAGATTGAATTTTGAAAAACTGAAAGGAATCTTGATCTTAAGGTGTTACTTTAAAGCAAAACAGAGGAAGCATGCCCCCTTTTGGTCACCTGTGAGATTTAAAAAATAAAACATTAGATCCTGCTTTATTTAATACAATAAAAATATATGAGATGCCTTTTTAAAAAAGCTTTCCATAGAATATACAGAAACCATTTCTTTGCTTTTTTCCAGACCTTTTCTTAACACTTATTCCTTACATGGGAAGCTTAACAGAAAGATTAAGGCCCATACTTAAGCAGTTCTCTTTGGTGATATATCTGATGTAGCACATTTGATATGTCTTGATGCTATGATAGTACCAAAAAGGTCCTAGGGACATATTCTTTTTTTCCCTTAGCTTTCTGGGTATTCGTTACACTAAGTTAGTCTTAACTTTTTTCATCACTTGTACTACTGTATCTGATGAATTAATTTCGCAAGGTACTTCTTAGTACCTTGTTAAGAATGGTTATGATCAGTAGAAAAAAATAATTCTATTTAAAATTAGTCCAAATTTTTTTGCTAATTATGTACATTTTTTGTCATTTTTTTTCCTGAAGATCATTGCATAATTTTATAGATTTGCAATACTGTTTAGAAGCACAGTGCTTTCTTTCTGAATTGGAGAATTTCTGATCATGATCCAAACTTGCGCATTTTTCATCTGGAATTCTAAGAAGAACAGACAATGAATAGCAAGGGTACAGTAGAGCCATTGCTTGCTTAAATGTTCCTCTTTAATTTATGTTTAGAATTTAGTTGTATAAATTGAATTTCACAGTTACTATCAAATGAAGCTCTAGGCTAAAATGTATATGGCTCATGAAGTTCTTTGTATTTTCATTTGATAGCTGGGTAGTTTACTGAGCTTTGGAACCAAGAGGTCCTCCTGATATGGTCAGTGACTGCTGCATGTTGTTTCTTTTATTCTCTGCAAGGAAATAATAAAGCTTTCAGTGTTTCTTAAATTTTGCCAACCATAAGTAATGAGCAGAATTCAGTGGATTTCCAAGTTTTTCAGAATTGTCTTTTAAAGAAAACCTAGAAATTCATACAGAAAAAGACATCAGTTTAAAAGACATTTTTAAACTGCATTTTGATAGTTGAAGATACATTCTTCTAATTTGTATGTAAAACCATTCATTTCTCTGCCTACACCACTCAGATATATGGAAATTGTTATTTAGTGGCAGTCTTAAAATTTGAAGGCAAAAAAAGCAAACCTTTAAAAATTTTAGTTCATCTGTGTCAGTTCTCTCTAAAAGGCTCTTGAGACTTATGTTGGAATTTGAACTGTTGTGTGCAAAGTTACATAAATAAAATGATTGTTTTTTTTATATGTAATCAGAATTGTTTCTTTTAAATAGTGAAGAAAGCAAACAACATATGACTGGAAAATAGTCATTATGACACTAGGGTTTATTTTTAATTGTGGAAAATTTGGCTTCATTTGTGTTCAGTTGCTCTATTCCATGAAGGACTAGGTTTTTACTAATTGGTATTTGTTTATGGAGTACTCAAGGGAAAGTATTCTGTCAGTATAAAGGGTAAGATGATTCAGTCGCTTTCTTATTACTTGCTTTTTTTAATAGTTAACACTACAATTTTTCAATGAAAAAAAATTCTTCTCTACATCCTGTAGAGGTTATATTATAATCAAAATTCTGTGTTCTTAGCTAACTTTTGCATCTTTTCAGTAAGTATTTAAATTTTGAGTATGTATTGAGTAAAAAAAAAAAGGGTATTGAGTAACTATCAGTCCCTGTAGTGATGTCCAAGAAATATAAGGTCTCTTCTCTGGAGATTTTTTCATTGACAAGTCAAGGCTTACACATCTAGGATATTGAAAGAACATTGAAAGATAACATAGAATAAAATATGTTCTTCATTTCATTAGATTAGACTAGGATGCATTTGAAATAGCTTGGAGTATTGTAGAATTATATCGAAGGGATTTTACAGATGATACAGTCCAGCAGTTTTCAGATTTTTTTCTTGCCCATGTCACAGTATTATTTTTTGTCATGAGAAATCCTGGCACAATGAACATATAAGTTGGCAACAATTCAGAGCAAACCCAAAGAAATTCAGGGTGCATATCCAGGCACACCCTTTGAGAACTACTGATAGTCTTTATGAAGGGGTAAATTGAGACCAAGAAACATGCCAAGGGTTATGTAAATACTGGAAAACAGTCTCCTGACTCCCCAACTGGTATTCTTTTCACTGACTGCTGCTTTATAGAGGTATGGCTTGACTGAAGCCCATGTAGGACAAAAATGGGCATTCCAGGCAAGCAAAGAAAAAAGACATCAGCAGAGAGTTAGATGTAGGAATTGAGCATAGCTTGTATTGGGGATAATAATCAAACTATTCTTTTTTGGGCTGGCAATTAATTGAAGATTGGGTGATAAAGGCCTACTTAGTCCAGATTGTAGAGGGGGGTCAATTGTTTGAATGCCCCAGTTTAATCCTGTTGGCCCTGGGAAATCCTGCTAGAGGCTTTTGAACAGAGTGATGGTGATGAGGGTGGTATTAAGCAAGATCATTTTGGTATGGAGGATGTATTGCAGCTGGAAAAAACTGCTTACAGGAGGTCAGAGAGGAGGCTGCTACAGTAATTCAGGTGTGAGTTATTCTTTGGTGAGGAAGATCTGAACTATTCATGGTAGGTACTCAGTAAATATTTGCTGACTAAATGAGGGTGGTAGTGAGAATGATAGGATGAATATGAGGGAGAGGCATTTTTGTATTTGTATGAGCCTGGACTGCAAGACTTGGATTTTAAATCCGGTTAAAGTTGTGACCTCAGGCAATTCATTTAACATCTGCCTCAGTTTCTTAATGAAAAAATGGGAAAGTTGAACTAGACCTCTAAAATCCTATAATTCTCTTACTTGTTAATTTATTGGACATAGGGAATGGAAGATAGAGATAACTTTGGTTTGAACTAGAATTACTAAGAATGGTGATACCATTAGCTTCAGTGGAGAACTTGGAAAACATACTTTTTTGGGTAAGATGGCTGAATTGAGTTTTGGTAATGTTGAATTTTCAAAATTGAATGGGTACTGCTTTAATTTGAAATTTTCTGGATTTCTAGCAGAGGTTTCAGTATTTTAAATTATAAATCAGTCAGTCAGTAGACATTTATTAAGCACCTACTCTATGCTAGACACTGTAGTGTTGAGGATATAAAAAGAGGCAGAAAACAGTCACTGTCCTCAAGAAGTTTACAATCTAATGATAAAAATATTAGATAACAATCCAGATACTGAGATTTACATCTGACCTGTTGTGACTGGATGTCCTTAGGACCTGCAAGAGTAATAAATTCTCCGTGCCTTATATTGGCTTTAACCTTGACTTGCTACGTGACTTTTCTGTGGCATTTGGATCAGTGATAAAATGATAACAATATCAAGTAGTTGCTATGTGGAAGAATATATTATGGTTAAAAGAAATCTTTGAAGTAACAGTTTGTCAGGTAAATACAAAAATAAAATGAAATGAGCAGTTTTACTACAAGTATTGCTTAGGTGGAACTTGGGTTGCTGAAAGATTATGAGCCAGATCTATTTTATTTTTAAACTTTGTACATTTATAATATCCTGTAACAATGTGTGTAGCTGCATTGATTAATAAATTCCCAAAATTTGTGTTCACTTTTATATTCCCAAAGTCATTCGTTTAAATATACAAACCACATAACTGCAAACACAAACCTGCATAACTTTCCAAAAATACTTATCCCCTGTGTTAGGATGTTCACATATTCTCAAATCGATACATGCCTGAGAAGTTCCCTCCACCAGTTCAGACCATATTCTACCTGTACTTCCTTATCCCATACAATTTTTTCCTCCTATAAGTTTGTTCACAGGGAGTCTGTCCAATGTGCTGATAGTCTTCTTCACTTTGTACTAATGTAACAGAGGTACCAGGTTTCTGGCTCTTATGACCCTTGATAGCATCTTTTATTCCTGTTTTCTAGAGCTCCCCATTGGTTATGTATGTCACAGGGGCGGCCAGGTGGCTCAGTGAGTAAGAGCACCGGCTCCAGTGTCGGGATGACCTGGGGATCAAATCTGGGCTCTGATACTTAGCACCACACCCAGAAATAACTGGCCATGTAACCTTGAGCAAGTTACTTAACCACGATTGCTTAAAAAAAAAATCTGCCTGGTTACGTATGTCACAGCCTGCTAACACCCACCATGTACCTCTCCATTGACCCTTTTGTTACATTTGTTCTAACACTTGAGAAAAATTTAAAATGGCTTTCAGTTCTGTGCTTTTACCATATTTACTAAAATCTTTCTGACTTTTGTGGTCCTCTATACTTTGGCCATATTCTAGTTATTCATCCTCACCTCCTATGATTTCTTAGTGTAATCCTAGTCTTCTATTCCAATTGGACTAGTGTCCATGCTGCCCTCTGTTGTTGTTTAGTCATTTTTCAGTTGTGTCCAATTCTCTGTGACCCCATTTGGGGTTTTCTTGGCAAAGTTACTGAAGTGGTTTACCATTTCCTTCTCCAGCTCATTTGACAGATGAGGAAACTGAGGTAAACAGGGTTAAGTGACTTGCCCAGGGTCACACAGCTGTAAGTGTCTAAGTCCATATTTGAGCTCAGGAAGATGAGCCTTATTCTAGTTCTGGCATTCTATCCACTGTGCCACCTAGCTGCCCACTACTATCAATTTTCTCTCCCATTTTGAATGTCTTCCTCCCTTTGCCTATCTAAATCCAACTCAATATCTCTAGCATCTATCCCCTATTTTCCATTCCTTGGCCACCACCCTACTTCATTGCCTCATTACTTCTCACTTGGACTGGTCTTCCTCATTCCAATGTTTCCCCTTTTGCACTTAAATCTTCTATGAAATTACTGGAATAATCTTAGTGAGGGACAGGTCTGAGTCATTATCCTGTGCAAAAACCTTCAGGTTCTAGGAGAAAATAAACACTAGCCTGTGGCATTTAAGATATTCTATAATCTAACTCTCTCTCATTTATCCTTCTGACCTTATTTCACATTCTCGTTGCTAGCCAGGCATCTTCTCCTTTTAATTGGATTCACTCACTTTGGATTTTTTTTTTTATCTTCTTCACCATTCTCCTAGCAGACTTATCTTTGGGAACTTACCATCTTGTAAAACCCAAGCATCCATGTTACTCACACCTCATTAATACCCTCTCTGCCCTTCGGATTAGTGGAATGGAACCATAAACTCTTCCATCTAAGGAGGAGAACAGGACTGATCTCAGATATCTTATTTCTCTCTTGGCTGCACTCATTCCGGATTTCTTTGGCTTCTCTACCATGACTCCAAGCCACCTTCTTCTTGCTTCACTTTTCTTTTGTCTGTTGTCTTCATTAGATTGTAAACTCCTTGAGGGACTGGATTGGGCTATCTTTGTATTTGTATTTTCAGTGCTTAGCACATACTAGGCAATTTAAAATGTTCATTGATTGCTTGACTAGACAAACGGGACTACTTAGCTGTTCTCTGAACTCAACATTTTAGCTCCTATGTTTATGTATTGAACCTCTGTCCCATATAGGTTGAATGTACTCCTTCTTAACTCTGCTTCTTTGATTTGTCCTCTTCCTGGAATTGCTCAGACACCACTTCCTCTGCCAGTCCTTCCTTAAAGCCTCTATTGCTCCTCTTCTCTCCCTCCTTTAATTAGCTTGTATTTACTTACTTGTGTATGTAAATGTTATTTGTATCCGTCTAGGAGAATTAACCTCCATGTAAGTAAGGACTGATTTTTTTTTCCTGTTTATTCTTAGTGCCTAATAAAGTGCCTTAGACATAGTAGGTGCTTAGTAAATGTTGAATTGACTCTTGACATTTGACTCTAGACTCACCACCTCTTTGAATAAAGTACCATTCTTCTCTGATTAAATATATAGTTCTTAGTCTGAGCTAAATATAATCAGTTTAAGTCTTTATTTTATAGAGGTAGAGATATCTCTATCTTTCTATCTGTCTCTCTCTATCTCTCTATCTCTCTCTCTCTATCTCTCTATCTCCTCTTTGTGTCTCTTTTTGTTAAGTCTTGACCTCCCACCTAGGTTGTAAATTCTTTAAAGGCAATCAGGCGATCAATCAGTAAACAATTATTAAGCACCCCCTCTGGGGGGGGGGGGGAAGGGGACTGTGCTAAGCACTAGAGATGGAAAAGAGGCAGTGAACAGTTGAGCTGACAGAGACAGCATGTAAACAAATATAAACAAAGCACGCTATATACAGGATAAATATGAAATGATTAACAGATGGCATTGGAGTTAAGTATGATTGGGGAAGGTGGAATTTTATTTGGAATGTGAAGCCAGAGAGGTCGGAAGTTGGGACAGAGGAGTGAGAATGTTCTAGGCATAGGAGACTACTAGAGAGAATTTCTGGAACCAGGAGAGATGGAGTGACTTGTTTGTAAAACAACAAGAAGACTGGATCAAAGAGTACATGGAGAGAAGTAAGCTGTGAGAAGACTAGAAATGTACAGGAGGGGCCTATGTGATGAAGAACTTTGAATGTCAACCAGCATTTTATATTTGATCTTGGAGACAAGAGGAAGCCGCTGGAGTTTATTGAGTAGGAGAGGTGACATGATCAGACCTGTATTTTAGAAAAATCAATTAGTGGCTGAATAGAGGATGGATTGCAATGGGGAGAGACTTGAGGCAGACTGACTCACCAGCAGGCTATTGCAGTAGTCCAGGTATAAAGTGATGAGGGCCTGTGCTAGAATGGTGACAGTATCGAGAGAGAGAGAGAAGGAGGCATGTACAAGAGATGCTGCAGAGGTAAAATCACAGGCCTTGACAACAGCTTGTGGGGTTGGGGGAGTGGGAGGAGAGTGAGGGCAGAATGGTGAGAGAGATGAATTCAGAACCAATCTTAGTTTTGAGTCTGAGGGATGGGAGGACATGTCATGCTCTAAGTAATTAGGGAAGGGGAGTAATAGGGAAGATAAGTTCCATTTTGGACACATCTAGTTAAGATGTCTATTGGACATCCAGTTTGACATGTGTGAGAGGCATTTGCAGATATGAGATTGGAGCTCAGCAGAGAGGATGGGGCAGGAAAGGTAGATTGGAGAATCATCAACATAGATACAGGAACCATGGACTAGCACTATGGTGTATATGATAAATCTTCAAACATTTGGTTTTGAATAAAGTGCTACTTTTTTGTCTTAAATGACTTAGAAAAGCTTTAAGAAGAAACTCAACATGTATGAGTTTGGGACTTTAATATGACAGATTTTTAAACATTTTAATTATCTTATTCATTGTCTTCAGAACCTCTTATGTAACATAGTATATTCTTGGTGCTACCAAATTTTTGTTTTTCAATTTTTGGAAGCATCTAAATGTTATTTGTAATCTTTTGGCATACTACTTTTGGTCAAAATGAGGTGAAATTATAATAAGGAGATTGGTTTCTGTTAGTAAACTGGCCTTTGAAGGCAATTCCAGAAGAAGAGTTCCAAAAGTATATTGAGAAACAGCAGCATTATTGGAATAAATAGCTTCCTAAAATGGCCCCTTTGACAAAGAACTTTCTTGGATGTGTAAATCCTGTCATGCTTATTAAAGGACCAGTCTCATTGATTTTTTGGTATACTTTGTCTCTCTGTCTTTCCTAGCTGGCTTACATATTCACTTTTCCTGAAGGAATAGATCTCTGGATATCCCTTGCATTACCACCTGTTGGTACCAAAGTTCATTTTTTAGAGCTGCCTTATTCAGTTTATGGCCTATTTGTTGCTTCTACTTTTCCATTGCTTAACTCATTGTTTTCTTTTTCACTTGTAGTTAACATTCCCACCAGAAGGAAGACAGAGACTAGAACAGAAAAAGAGATAAAAATCCCGTTTTTACGCACACGCGCACACACACACACTATTTGTAGCAGATCTGATGAAGAGTTTGATTTTCAGATGTTTCAATTGATGACGAATACAAGTTTCTTTTTTATTATATTGGATTTAAATGTTATAGGCTTTTTCTCTTCCCCATAATAGAAAATCAAGACTTGGCATTGTATTATCTCACAAAAACTAACATGCAGCTTGTAAATACTGATGTATTGCTTCCTCAGGTATGATATGCAGCAAAGATAAGGCAATGCTTGTTGACTGAGTTTTGAGGAGTAATAGACTTGATTTATTTTCCTTTGTTGTTTTTATTGGTACCATTCACCGTTCCCCTCCCCCCATGTTTGTTAATTATTATGATTGTCAAAACTTCCTAACTAATTTCTTTCTGTCCTTCCCTTCACCTTTATTTATTTATTTGCTTTTTCGAGGGGGAAGGCAGGGCAGTTGGAGTTAAGTGACTGGCCCAAGGTCACACGGCTAGTTTTGTGTTAAGTGGTCGGATGTGAACTCATGTCTTCCTCAATCCAGGGCCGGTGCTCTATTTGCTGCACCACCTAGCCACCTGTCACCTTGATTTTTATACAACAGTTGGGTGATATTATTACTTTAAAATGTGCAAGGTAGCCGAATATTTATTTTGTCAGTCTTTCCATAATTTCTGTTGTCTAATCCAGTTATTAAACACATGGCCTTTGGGCTTGCATGTTTGTAGGAGAGGTCCAGAGATTCTCCATCATCTTATGTAAAGTTACTGCTCAGTGCTAAATAATGATAAAAATGTGAAAAAATAGAAAACATTGTAAGTAATAATTTTTTGGGTTATCCTTTTGGTTTGGAGGGAAGACAGACTATGTAAAAACATTAAACTAGTCTGATATTTAAATGTTAATCCTACTTTGAAACTGAATGAAATCTTTCACTTTACTGTAATTGGGGGTTTTATATTTTAACTCTCTAATAAGTATTTCATTTGGAATGTAAGTGAACAAGGGCAGTTTATTTCTAGGGACCCTAGTAATTCTTGATTATACTTATATAATGCCCTCTAGATAACTTGTTAGACTAGTACTATTACACACTGACCTGCTAGTATTGAAGATTAAGGGCTATCATATGAATTTCTTTCAAAACTATATTATTCCTTTTGTCTTAAAATGCGAATTTAATGATAAAGAAAGTGTTTATTTTGGGGATATTGAGTATTTTGTTTTTATGACAAGAATGGAAAAAAAAGAGCTATTCCTAATTTTTTATTCTACTACTTAGTGTATAGGGAAATAAGATCAGCTACCCAATCATCTGGAAAACTGACATTCGGGTAGTTGGCAGCCTTTTGTATTTCTAATTATATTAACAGTTTTAAAGAAGGTGATGTTGATAAGAAAAAAAAAACTAGCTATTATATTAATTATTCATTGGTGTTGGGATAGTTTTTTTCTAGTACAGGCTATTGTGATCTATGAGTACCTGTCCAACACATTTTTTTTTTTAACTCATTGAAAGACTTAAACAAGGCAATATTTTTTTAATCAATAGAGGACTGGACTTGTAGTCAGGAAAACCTGACTTTGAATCTTGACTCAGATATGAAATGTCTGTGTGACATTGAGTAAATCACTTAACCTCTTAACTGCCTTAGTTTCTTCACCTGTAAAATGGGGATAAGAATAGCATCTATTTCTGGGAATTGGGTGAGATAATGTAATGTTCTGTGGGCTGGATAAGGAAAGTGGATAAAAATTAGTTTTTTGTAATTGAATTCTTGGGATGTAAGCTTATATTTTATCTGCTCACTTAAAAAATCCTTGGGAATATAACTCCCAAGTAGATAGGATGAGAAGGATGACATTTCATTTTTTTCTTATATGACTTAATTTATTCCACCGAGTCTCTGTATATTTTGAGAGCTTTTGACTCCATGTAGTTTGGAGATTGAATATTCTTTATGGAGATAGCTACTTCAAACTGTTGTTCTTAAATTTTTAGGGATTAATGGTATGTCTGGCCAATTGTGGACAAGTTATGCTTGTAAGGATGCTTTGGTCTCACTATTTTCTAACTTCTCAAGGATATTTCTAGGTTTATAATTTTAGTACGAGGATTTGTCATCTGTTAATTTATACAGGTTCTGTTATTGTTCTGATTGTGTCTTTCTAGATGTTTGATAGATGCTGCATTTTTCTGTTAACATTCAGAAACATTGCAGAATCTGCATTTTTTTCAGTAAGTTTAGACTCCATAAGGGTAACTTTTCTGTAATATTGTAATATAAACTGATCTTTAATTGCTATAAAAAACTCCATTATTTCTTTAAACAAATCTGCGTGACTGTCATTTGATGGACTCTTTTTCAGTCATGTTTGGTAGAGTTCATGTAGATGTTTGATTCCACTAATGGACCTTAGCTGTTTCTTAAGTTCTTTGCATTGATCTACAACTTTCTTTCACATTTGACAGGCCTAGTTGCCTTGTGCATTCCTGTTACTAACCTTTAACTTTGCTTTGTAAAAGTAAGTTCTGTTCATTCCAAAAATATTCATGTACATGTTTAACTTGCTTATGATGTGCTCTGAGAATGTCTTTTAATCTCCTTCCTCTTTTTTAACAAGGAAATGTCTATCTTCTTGGATGTGATGAGCCATATGTTTTGTTAACATTGTACATGTTTTGTTTGAATATACATTAGATCCATTGTCATCTCTTTTAGCATGACTAAAAGAATATATTAATACTGGCAATTGCACAAGTGTTAAATATGTTCTTCCCTTAACATTTTGACTTTAGCCTCTTAACATGTACTGTCTGAGTTTCTTCCTTGATATGATCATCTTGTGATTGATGTCTCCTGCTTAGAGAAGACCAAGGTGTTTTTAAATTACATTCATTGATTCACTTGGGCTTCAGACTTCTTCAAGCTCACAAGCCTTCAGTTTCTTTTCTTCTTTAAAACACATTAAGAACTTTACATTTGAGTCTAGATGACATTTTTATATGACCAAACAGATTTTACATGATGAAGTAAACTATTTAATATGGTTTTCATTGAAACATATGATTTGATGTCATCCTTATGCATCAGGTGATTAATATGATGCTTTGGTATGGCTGCTTCTTTGATTTGAAAGCCATACTTGGCTGTTTTACTCAGGAGTGATACTAGATTTAAGGGTAGGCAAAAAAATAATAGCAAGCTTAAATGTGGAAGATGGTACATTTTATATTAGTTGTTGTTGATGTTTTGTACATAGTTTGTTTTAAATAGAAAATGGTTTTCCATGTGGACATCAAGTATTCTAGCATTTTCTTTATGATTAGACCTGTTTTCTATATCAGTAGAATCTTTTTTTTTTTTTTTGGCTTTTTTGGAGGGCAATTGGGGTTAAGTGACTTGCCCAAGGTCACACGGCTAGTTTTTTGTTAAGTGTCTGAGGCTGGATTTGAACTCAGGGACTCCTGACTCCAGGGCCGGTGCTTTATATCTTAGAATAGTAGAATCTTAACTAAGCCTTGAGTTTGAAATTGAATTAGAAATATTGCAGTAATTGATAAAAGCAGTTTAAATGTTATGACACCTTTAGATGGCTTGTTCAGTAATCATTAAATCATACTGAGTCACTCTTTTACCCCTGGCGCCCCCCCCCTTTTTTTTTTTGAACAGTATATTATTTTCTTAAACTTTCTGTGGATTTTTTTTCGAGCTATAGAAGATGTAAATGCTATATATAAAGTGCATAAACTCATAACTTTCCTATGTTTAGGAGGAGTTTTTATCTTTGGGTATTATATATATATACACCGTATTTCCCCGATAATAAGACACTGTCTTATTTTTTTTTTTGTTTTTGGACAGAAAAACACCAGAGGGCTTATTTTCAGGGGAGGGCTTATTTTAATGAACATTGACAGCAATTTTAATAAACAGGTAAATGTGAACAAAAAAATGTACCTTTATTCAATAAGCAAATCACTGGGGAAGAACAGGATGACGCGCTCACTGCTGCAGCTCTGATTGGATGCAGCTCGGAGCGTGGCGTGCGTTTCACGGGGGGGGGGAGATGGTGCATACAGAGGGTACCGTAATGTAGCGTGTAGTGCAGGGGATCACCTTCACTACAGTAGCGATCTCAATAGGGCTTATTTTCGGGGGAGGGCTTATTTTAGAGGAATCTTACACAGTAAGGGGAGGGCTTATTTTCAGGATAGGTCTTATTATCGGGGAAACACGGTATATGTCTTCTGTTCTAGGGGAGCTACATGGTTCAGTGGGTAGAGTACTGGGCCTGGAGTCAGGAAGACCTGGGTTCACATCTGGCCCCAGATACTTACTAGCTGTGTGAGTCTGGCAAGGCCCTTAAACTCTGTTTACCTCAGTTTCCTCATCTATAAAATGGGGACAATAACAGTAAGGTTGTTGTGAGGATCTAGTGTTCTTTCTGTAAAAGTGCTTATTTAGCACAGTGCCTAGCACATGTTAGGCACCATGCAAATGCTTGTTCTTGTCTCTCTCTTCTGTTAAGAAAGATGCCATCAGGCTTGCCTCAGAAAGGAAGTTGGTAAAAGTGCTTTGCTAGTAATTCATGAACCAGTGTGAAGCATTTAAACTGATAATTATCGAATTTATTCACAACCAATCTTTTGCACGGAAGCTAAAATTTGTCATGATGTAACTTCTTTTTTTTGATGTAACTTCTGTCATTCATTAGATTGATGAAAAATCCATTTCAAGTTTGGCTTAATTTTTCTGTTTTTGTTGTGTTGGACGTTTTTCAACCATGTAGACCAAAATTTTTCTGCATCTTCAGGGGTTTTGATCTCTTTTACTTTATCTGTTGCTTTTCAAACATTATAACTTTTTTGATGTTCAATTGTTATCTTTACCTTGCTTTTAACACCTTTGTATTGGCTTAAGCTTTTGACTTTCATTTTCAGTTGTTAATTAAAGACGTTTCTGATATACTTTGGCTTTCTGAATTCCTTTCTGAATGTTTTTCTGGTGCTCTTTAATTGGGCAATGTGTTTTCTACCATTTGTATTGATTGGATATTGGTGAACTCTCCCATTGTATTTCTCCTGATCTTCAGAAAATTCTCAAGCTTCTTCTTCCATTTGACTTCTGTCCTTAGGACTCTTACTAGAAGGCTCTTACTAGAAGCCTACTCTCATGATATGGCATCTCTTCTTCACTATGACATCACATACCACTGTAGACAGCTTCTGAAACTTTTACACACCATCAGTTATTTGGGGAGAATCATTCATCGTACTTTGAGTTACTTATATGCTGTATATGTTGTAATAGGGTGACTCAAAATGCTTTTATGTCCATTTTGTCTTCAAAATTATTTGAAACAGCATTATTTTTTACTATCTGTTAAATTATTGGGTAACACTTCTGTATACTTTGTGTTAAGTGTACATTTTTAGCACTTTCAGAGTGTTCATCTTTTTTCTTCTGTTTTAAATAACTCCTAGATTTCTTTTCTCATCTAATCTGGATTTAGGAATGAAGTTATATCTTCATTACACAGTGTATTGCAGATTAATGTAGGGCAATATGGAGCTAAGTATTTTTCTGACAAAAAAACCTGAATGAAGCCTTTGGCTATAGGATCTGATTCTAATTTTCTTATGATGTGGTGTTAATACATAATAATGTATTAATATATTATGCATAGTAAAAACATTCATATACTCAGTCTATTTCACACTTGCTCATAGTTTGCCTGCTTTGGTGGTCAGAGCTGTTTGCACCAAATCAATTCCAGCAGGTGGAGTATTGGTATTTCTGATTTGTTTTGATATATCTTGCCTTCTTATGGCACCTTGAAAAAAAGGAGCATGATTTCATCTGCTGTCTTCAGTATCAAGCTTGACCATCATGATGTTTTCAAGTAGGGCTACCATATAAATTTGTGCCACCCCACATATTTTTTTTTTATTCATAAGAGCAATTTTATTATGCTGGTTGGGGTGCTAACCTAATTGTTTCACCACAGCAAAATTGGCTAGTGTTTCAGATTTCCAAATAAGCCTTTTCACCTACCATAACAGTCTCAGAACACACAAAATCCTTGCTACTTACCACCTTGGATGAAACTCCCTTATCTTGCCATTCTTCTCTTCCCTGTTCCCCCATCCCCATGGTATTGGACTTTGAGGAGGTTGTTATTATCATAATTAAATAAAGAATTTATTAAGCACTCTGTGCCAGGCACTGTGCTAAACACTGGGAATACAAATAGAGACATATGACAGTCCTGCCCCCAGGAAGCTTGCATTCTAATTGGGGAAGGCAACACATAAAAGGGGAACTGGGCTCCAACAAAATGAGGCTAAACATCACCTGTATATTGTTATATAAACTATGTTGAAACAATCTTTGGCGGTGGGCAAATCTGTAAACTCATTCATGATGAACAGGAAACACCTGTTGTGGAAACTACTTCCAATATTAAGTCTGTAACTGTCTTTTTTATTATTCAATTTTATATTATTTTCAGTTCCAAATTCTCTTCCACCCTCCTTCTACCTCTCCACCTATTGAGAAAGCAAGAAAAACAAAACCCATTACAAATATGTATAGTCATACAAAACAAGTTCCCACATTAGCCGTGTCTCCCCAGGAAGAATGGATGAAAGGAGACGACAGTGTACTATCTGTAGGTGGATAGCATGTTTCTGAGTTGTTTGTAATTGTGGTTGTTAATTATGTTCACTAGAGTTACTAAGTCTTTCAAAGTTAATTATCTTTATGATATTGCTGTTATTGTATAAATTGTTTTAATTCTTTTTACTCACTTAGCAATCATTCATACAAATCTTCCTAGGCTTTTTGGGAACCATCTCCTTCATCATTTCTTATAGCACAATACTATTCCATTGCATTCATATACAACTTTCAGCCATTCCTCAGCTGATGGGCATCCCTCTCATTTTCTAATTCTTTGCCACCACAAAAAGAACTGCTATAAACTTATTTGTACTTGTGAGTCTTATTCTTCTTTGATCTCTTTGGGTATAACTCTGGAAGCAGTTTTGCTGGGTCAAAGGATATGCACAATTTAGTTGCTTTTTTGGTAGGTTTCCAAATAGTTTTCTGGAATTGTTGAACCAGTTCACAGCTCTACCAGCAATACATTAGTGTACCTGTTTTCTCACAGCCTTTCTTTTTCCTTTCCTGTTATGTTCCTTTTTTGTCATCATAGGCAATCTGATGGGTGTGAGGTGGTGCCTTAGAGTTATTTTAATTTGCATTTCTCTAATTATTAGTGATTTAGAGTATTTTTTCATGTGGCTATTGATAGCTTGGGTTTCTTCCTCTGAAAACTGTCTATTTGTATTCTTTGATCATTTATCAGTTGGGAAATGGCAGTCTTAGGGGTTGCTTAGGATGCTAAGGGGTTAAGTGAATTGCCCATGGTGATATGGCTGGAATTGTCAGGTATAGGACTTAAAACCCTGGTCTTTTTAGAACTTCCTCATTTCAAAGCTAACCCTTTATCCAATAGGCTATATTCCGTTTCACAAGTAAGTGATCATAGCTATTTAGTTTTATGATATGAACACTGATTTTAATAATGTAATTTTGTGTTTTCAGTACTTGAAGAATATGTTACTTCATGGCTACTCCTTTCACGATGTGGATCAATAGTTTTGAGACTTGTGATCAAAAAATCTATCACTCTGTGACCAACCTGGTGATATGCTTAATAGTTTTTATTTTGGAGCTTTCTTTGACCCCTACTGTCCAGTAAGACCAGATGGAATACGGTTAAATAGTTTGACCAGGATCACCTTAATGCATTGTGGAAGCTGGGTTTCAAGTTAAGGTGTTCTGATAAAGAAGTCTAAAGTTCTGGTCATCTGATTATGATCTTGAATGCCAACATAGATAATAATTTCACTATTTGACCATTTTAGTGGGGCATATCTATCTTAATTGATTCGTTTAAGTATCTAACTTCAGGGTGGGGAATCTGTGGCTTCGAGGCCACATGTCTCCTTCTAGGTCCTCTAATACTACTGTTGACTAAATCCAAGTTTTACAGAACAAATCCTTTTATTAAGGGGATTTGTTCTATGAAGTTTGGATTCAAAGGGTTGCACTTGAGGACCTAGAGGGCCACATGATTCTAGATCATCTGTTATCTAGAGGTCAATTTGAAAAGAGTTCAAATATGAAAAGGAAATTAAAAATCCCAACTGTTTATTGGTTTGTTGATTCATAATTATTTGCTTTGAGAAAGTGGTATATTCATAATTTTCTGTTTTAATTTATTTAAATTTCACTTAATTTTGGTACCACTTCTTTCCTCCAGAATATGCCAGTGGAATAAGTTCAGCAAGAACTTAAGGTATATTGACATAACATAACTTTATAATGATGTCTTTAGAATAGACTTTATTTTTAGAGAGAGCATACACATAAAAATGAATGGTAGGCAGAGAACCTGCCTCCCAAATCTAAAAGAAGGGGATTCAAGTCCCTTCTCTGACAGACATACACTAGGGAAGGAAGGTGACTTAACCTATAGGGCCATGAGTTAATCTCAAAGACTGTAAATTGCAAAAAGGGCCATGAGTTAATCTCAAAGACTATAAATTCCAAAAACTTGATAGACATTCTTTGTTAGGGGGGTCTCCCTCAACAGATGAGGTCACAGACCCAGAAAGAAAAAGTTGTGTCTTACACTTTATTCATTTCTTGGATTCTGGAATTTCTGTGTAATTTTAAATATACATGGATAAGCAATAAAAAACTAACCAAATTCTTATCAAGTATATGCCTCTATTACCTAGGGCAAAATCCTAGGAAAGTCTTAGTGGGAGAAACTAGAAGTTAGTCTCAATCTTAGTCTGTAATAGCTTTTTTTGTGATTCATATTGTTGTTAGAGCTTTTTTTCTTTTTCTTAAATAGTGGCTTATCTTGTCTGGCTAGAATAACATGTAACCCAATTTACACATTTATTTTGTCACAAACATATTTTACTGAACAAGAATTTACCTAAAATCATATTTTGAGTAAGGCTGTCAAACACTTAAGACTTGTCCTAGATAAAATTTTGTGCTGATCTTTATTCCCTAATCCTAACTTTAGTTATTATAAAATATTAGTTTTACTCTTCCCTACTTATTTGTAATCCAATAAATATTTCTTACTTTCTAAAAGGTTTTTTCCTTTTGGCGTATATTTGAGATTTCATAATTAGCAACCATACTTATGTACAATAGGGACAGCTGGGTGGTACAGTAGATAGAGCACTGGGATTGGAATCAGGAAGATTCATCTTCCTGAGTTCAAATTTAGCCTCAGACACTTAATAGTTGTGTGACTCTGAGAAAGTCACTTAGCCCTGTTTGCCTTAGTTTCCTCATCTGTAAAATGAGCTGGAGAGTACTTTTAGTAGTTTTTAGTAGCAAACCACTTTAGTAGCTTTGCCAAGAAAACCCCAAAGTGGGGTCACAAAGAATTGGATATGACTCAAATGCCCGAATGACAGCTAGGTAAGTTTCTGTCCCTATCAGATGTGGATATTTTATTTCTAACCTTCCACATTGGGTAGGATTTAGGAAGAAATTTCATTAATTGAATTTTGTCAGTCAAATGACATAGTGGATCATTCAAGATTTCATAATAAATGTGACAAATACTCATGTTTCATTCCCTCTGATAGTACATACCCATTGTGACATCAAATGGGGATCTGTGTATATGTGACAAGGAGGAGAACCACTATAGATTTCAGGACAAGGAGGATTATCTATAGACAGGGATGTTCTCAAGATGCTCCTGTTGCCTGCTGATGCTGGACTGATTGTAGCAGAGTTACTCTGAGGGTTTTGGTCTGGCCTTCTAATCAGGAAAAGACCAAGTCAACAAGTCAGTAACCATTTATTAACCTATTACTGTGTTCTGGGCACAGTACCAAAAGCAAAAACAGTCCTGCAAGGAGCTCATATTCTAACAGGGGAGACAACATGCAAACAAATATGTATATCATACAAGACACATGGGACAAGTTGGAGCTCATATCAGAAAGGGCACTAATACTGAGGGAGTTTGGGGAAGGCTTCTTGTAGAAGGTGGGATCTTGACTGAGACTTGAAAGAAGTCAGGGAGCGAGGAAGTGAAGAGGGACAGAAAATAATAGGCATAGGGGGCAGCCAGTGAAGATGTAGACTTTGGGGAAATGGAGTGTCTTGTGCCAAGAAAAGCAAGAAAGCCAGTGTCTCTGAGTTTATAAAGTACGTGGAGGGTCAGAAAAGCATGCGAAGACTACAATGTAGAAAGGAGATGACTTAGAAAGATCTTTAAAAGTCAGAGTATTTTTTATTTGATCCTGGAGGTAATGGAACCAATGGAGTTTTCTTTTTAATTCGGGAGAAGTTGGGGATTATATGATCAGATGTGTGCTTTTGGAACATCACTTTAGTAGCTAAGTGGAGAAGCTATTGGAGTGGGGAGAAAGACTTTGGGGTAGGGAGACCAGCCAGGAGTTCTGTGCTGGAACACAGACATGAACAGGACAGCTCCATAGAGAGTGGGTGGGAGAAGGGCAGGACTAGAGGCAGCAAGCACCCCATTTAGGACTCTTAGTGTGATGAGAACCTGAATTAGCATAAAAGCAGTGTAAGAAAGAGAGGGGAGCTAGAATAAACAAGATTTGGTGATTTACTGCATGTAGTGGGGCAGGGGAGTAGCGAGGATAAAAAGTGGAGGATGATTACTAGGTAACTTGGCTGACTGGAAGAATGGTGGCACCCTCCATAGAAGTAAAGAAATTAGGAGAGTGAGTTTGGGAGGAGAGAAAATGAATTCTCTTTTCAAAATATTTAGTTCAATATGGAAGGTTTTTGTGGAGATGACCAGCAAAACAGTTGGA
This sequence comes from Petaurus breviceps papuanus, assembly GCF_028583685.1. Taxonomy (NCBI): domain Eukaryota; kingdom Metazoa; phylum Chordata; class Mammalia; order Diprotodontia; family Petauridae; genus Petaurus; species Petaurus breviceps. Next base: position 20,214,158 of record NW_027185876.1, read on the forward strand.
GGTGATACTAATTGCAACAGTGATAATAACTGACATACTTTCTACACTTTTTCCTCATTTGATCTATAATTGGTATCATTATTCCTATTTCACAGATGATGCTGAGGCTGAGAGAGGTTATTAGTCTGCCCATGGATAGCTAGTCAATGTCAAAACATGGATTCAAATTCAAATACTACACATAGAAGCAACCAGTGGTACAGTGGATAGAGTGCTGGGCTTAATTCAGGGAGTCCAGAGTTCAGATCCAGCCCCAGACGTTTACTAACCGTGACTCTGGGAAGTCACTTAACTTAGACTGTTTCAGTTTTCCCAGCTGTTAAATGGGAATAACAGTAGCATCAAGAGCATTGAGTACAGTGTCTGGTACATAATGGGCACAGTATAAATGCTTATTACCTTCCCTCTCCCTATGTGTACTTTTGGTACAGGATACTTCATTCTCTGGAATTTTGGATGCATATCACTGACCAACTCATGGGAAAATGAGAGTACTGGCCACAGGACTATTCCCTTGGGTTTGGGAAAATGTGCCCTGACAGTGTTGCTTCTATTTTATTCCTTCTTTACTTTGATAAACAGGTGACTAGATAGAGATGAAGCATTTATTAATCTCCTTGAGAGTAGGGACCTTCTTGTTTTTGTTTTTTATTCCCAGTACACAGCACTCTGCCTGACATTCTGACAGAGGAAGACAACAGGAAAGTGGGGGTGGATGGGGTGACTGTAGTGGGGCAGCCAGTGTAGTGTAGGGTAGTGGTAGAGTAGGCAGAAGTAAATCCAGAATTCTAGTTATTTAAGTATTAGATTGGAACAAAAAGTTAAAATGATTAATTATAAAGAAAACTAGTTTAGTAATAGTTTTGTTTTGGGGAACTGTCCCCTTGATATTGTCAGGAGTACATATATATATATATATTATATGTATTTTTGTATCTTGAGAGAAAGTGGCACTACATTAACATCCCTAGATAGAATTTTTTTTGGTGCTGTGCCAAAAAAGATATGTAGTAGTATTAACAAGTGTATTTCAGCCAATAGATTTTCTGTAAACTTTTGTTTTAAAGCTCAGGTGGATCAAATTGACTCAAAAATGATTTCCAGTAAACTTGGGAAATAGACATCCATATTACTACTTCATAAGACACCAAAGCAGGAATATAAGCATGGGATCCATGCAAATGTGAAAAATCACAAATACTCAAAGCCTACCCCAAACTTTTATTCTTAATAATTGTGTTCATATATATTTAACACACAAAACAAGTAAAACAATACACTCCACCCATAGATAAGTATCTCACACACTCTGTAGAATTTAAGCAGTGGCTGATGGAGCTGCTGCAGCTGCTTTTAGGATTTCCTTCTAGAAAAGCACAAGATACAAAGATCACTGAGGGAGAAAATCAGGGATGGTAGAGAGACAAAGAGGAAGCATTTCCAAAGACAGTACATAGTCTGTTGTTCTTTGGCACACCCAAAGTTTTAGCAAAATTTAACTGTTGTTATACATTTATGTATATATACTTATGGTAGTAAATGATAAAATAGGTTAATATACAGTATTTATGCAATTATGACTTATTAATTTTTAAAGTTATCTTTGCATACACATGGCATCTGTAATTTTTCTGCAAAATTTTTCTCCAAAAATTCCCATTTAATTATCAACAGCCAACCCTCAAAAAACCAAAAGCACAAATGTGAAATGTGGAGGAATGACTATATTTTTACGCACCTCAGTTTTATCATACAAGAGATGTATTATCTCTAGTATTTCTGTAACAGGTTTAAAAACTGTCTTTATTGTGAGTTATATTTCATTCCCTCCCATTTTGTTCCCTTATTGTCATAATCTCTTCCTGTTTAGGAGAGATTCTTTTTTTGCTTTGAAATAATTTATTTTTTTGAGCTTCATAAGAATTATTGTTTCTATTGACTTGTCAAATCAGTCTCTTGAGAAACTTAAATGTTGCCTGTAGTATTCAAGTAGTAACTACCTTTAGTTCCAGACAGTCTTTGTGAGGATATCTTTGTATCATTGGCTTCATTAGAGAACCTTATGTGATTAGCTTCTGTAACAACCAGTTTGTATTTGAGACTTTTTTTAGGGAAGCAGCATGGTATGGGGGAAAGAGAGCTTACTGTGGAGTCAGATCACCCTGGTTCACATCCTGCTTCTGAAGCTGACAACCTGGGTGGTAAGTCACTTAACATTGATGGCCTTCTGTTTCCTCATTTGTGAAAATTGGGGATTGAACTAGAATGTGGTCTCTGAGGTCCTGTGATGTTCAGAGTCTATGATCCTAGAAGATTTAGCATCATAGATTACTTTTCTTTATCAGTGATTTAATTTTTTGTCCAGTGAACAGATATTTTTTTCCCCAATAAAAGTTTTTAAATTTACTTGAAAGTTTTACTATTCCTGTGTTGGTAGTAAATTTCTGTTGGAGTTTTATTTCAAATGTGACTATAGTTTATAATGCATCTTACATTTAAAGATTTCTTTTTGAGCCCTAGAAGACTAGGAGAAAGGGCATTAGGAAATTTTCCATTGAACATATGCAGCTCTTGGACCACATGCCAGCCTTGGCTTTGTTGGCCTTTAGGATTCAAAAAAAAAAATTAGACCAGTGTTACAATATATTTGGTTTAGCAAAATTCTTAAAAGAGCCATTAAAAAAAATTTCGTGTTTAGTCATTGTGATATTGAAGGCCTAATCATGGACGATGCTATGAAATAACAAAATGATTCTTTGTTATTAGGATTGTATGAAGTTGAATATGATTACCTCTGCCATTAGAAATTTCACTGCTGCTGCTTTTCTGATTTTTCTACTCTACTTGATAATTTGAATCCAATTCTTTGCTTTTCTTATGTACCTTTTTTTTAAGCTTTACTTTTGTACCTTATACATGAAAGCTTATAGCACCTTTTAGGAAATTTTCTAAAAGAAAGTCATTCTGTATGTCATTGCAACATTATTGTAGCACCAATGTGATATTCACAGCACCTGTGGCAGTTATGAATTGCCAGCGTAATTCTGAATTGCAAAATATAACAGATTCTACACGTGAAAGACAGAACCAAAACATCTGTTCAAACACCAGAAAGCTGAATCCCAACACCAGAAAGCCAAATCCATCATAGGAACAAAGAAATCTATACACAATAACAATGCAGGAGGCACTGCCATCCCCAGGCCTTCCCCCTACTAGGTCCTTCCCACAAACAAACACAGCTCTCTGCCTGCTTTCTCTTTCTCTCTACTCTAACTGCTCTGACCAACTTCCTTTCAGCTTTCCCCTACCCTTCCTGCTCCACCCTTTCAGCAAACTCCTCCCACCACAGGCTTTATATGACTCAAACTCATGTGTTTTAGCTTTCCATGTGACTTAATCAGATTCCACGGGCCTATTAATGGATGGGAAAGATCTTCCCATTTATATTACCATGACAATTGTGGAAAGAATATTCTAGTTAGTATTGACAAATGAGTCTTTGTGTGTTAAATCATTTTGCAAGTGAAGGTAATCACATACTTCCTGAATTCTTCTGGATCCTACTTGATGAGCTTCCTTCCTAACTCCTTTAGTTCCTTCCTTAAAGAATAGGTTCATATGGGGGCAAGAGGGAGGAGAAGGATGAAGGGAAGAGAATTTGGAACTCAAAAGTTTTAAAAATGAATGTTAAAAATTGTTTTTATATGTAACTGGGAAAAAAATAAAATACTATTTTTTTTTAAAGGGTAGGTTCAAAGACCCAAATCCAAGGTTTTCCTCCATTCTGCCACAGCTCAGTGTTTTCTGTGATGAGTAAGCCCCTATAAAGAGTGCTTTTGAGTCAGGACTCCTGAGACTCCAGGATTCAGGGATATACTTAATTTTCTCACAGTGTGTGGAAAACATTCCCATGATGTTTGGAATGTCAGCCCCACAGTTTCTTATCTACGGACTATGTGTCACAGTATTACAAAATTAAACATTTTAATGTACCAAGACAATTTTTCTTTTGAATGGGCAATTATAAAGTAAAGATTTAGCAAGGATTAAAATCTTTAGTCCCTCTGAATAGTAAGATATACATCATAAACACATAAAAAATTGTTTATTAATTTGTTAATTAACAAAAATTGTTAATTAAATTAACCAAAGTATTTTAAGTAGAAAGAGGTTTTTAAACAGTTAATTTTATTTTCTAAGGCAGAATTTAATAGTTTCTTGTATATAGTATGGGCAGATGACATGGATAAGGAATTCATAACTTCCAGTTTGGTATCTGATGATAATAGGAGTGAAAACAACTGTCCCTCTAGGAAGTTGCCACCAGCGTTTCTGAGCAGAGGATTGTGTGGCATGTTGCTAGAAGCTGTAGGGTTGGGCCTGATTTACATGAACATTTACACACAAACATTTCCATAACTTAATTGGACCTTGGGGTTTTAAAAAAATTGACTTGTTTTATAGCAGCACAAGGTTTATTGTAATGCATATTTTAAAACAACTTTGGCTAAAGGAGCATGTAAAAGATTTTTCTTAAAAAAAAAAAAGCCTATGGGGCTGCTAGGTGGTGCAGTGAATACAGCACTGGTCCTGGAATCAGGAGGACCTGAGTTCAAATCCAGCCTCAGACACTTAACGCTTACTAGCCATGTGACCTTGGGCTTAGCCATTTAACTCCAATTGCCCTGCCTTCCCCCTCCAAAAAAAAAAATGCAAATAAAAGCCTATGAAATTTTTGAACAAACTGGATTTTGAAGAGATTTCTTATATTTGAAAAAATTGTCTTTAAAGAAAAAACTGCAATACCTGTTGATGGTTAGTAAAATTTCATATTAGCTTTTCTACTCTGCCCTGTCATCCAAAACTTACCAGAACTAAAGTTTCTTAATCTCTATGTTCTGTAATGTTTTATTGCCTCTATTATATCACAATTATCTTCAACAATAGGGATAAAAAGAAAAAAAAAGTACATAATCCTTTCCTTCAAGGAGTTTAAGGTATTAGTCCACCATTAATCCTATTCATTCTTTATCTTGCTCATTTTTTTTTTAAGCCTTAGGACAATTTTAAAAATAGCATATTTTAGAATTTGATTTAGTTTCATCAGTTATTGTCAGCTCATGTAGATCAAAGGTGGGAGAATTTTCCTCTGGACATTTTAAGGTCCATTGTGCCAATCGATGTGTGTGTGTGTGTGTGTGTGTGTGTACGTGTATGTGTACGTGTACGTGTGTACATATAGTTCTACTGTCTAAGATTGTACCTTAATCTCCCAGCACTGATGACACAGGAATGACATGTACTTCTTAAACTGATCATGAATGATGTGGCAGATCTTTAAAGGATTTTCTAAAATTTAGGATTTTTGGGGTGTCTTTTGTTTTTACAGCACTATAATGTGTGAGTACTTCCCATCTCACTTTCCACCTAGCAAGCTATCTTTCATAACTAAAACTAATAAGGAAAGAGAAGTGGGGGAAACTATTCAGTGAAATGAACACATCGACTGAATGGGACAATATCTTCAACTTTTAACACTCCTTTTCAAAATAATGAGTTTCATTTTCACATTGCCTCTTCAGTGACATTCTTGATTCCTTATAATTATATGGCCTTATATTTAGTGTTTTGTGATCATGTGTGCTGTGTATGTTCCTTTCATTAAACATTGTTGTCATTATTTCATTTTCCTGTTCTGTTTCACTCTGAATCTGTTTACTTGAGGCTTCCCATACTTCCCTCAATTCTTCATAGTCATTGTTATTGTTTCTTACAGTTCTATAAGTATTCCATTAGATTCATGTTCCACAATTTGTTTAGCCTTTCCTCATTTAATGGACATCTACTTGTTTCTAGTCCTTTGCTGCCAACAGGAAGTGCCACTGGACATTTTATTTCATTTAGTACTTTCTTTCTGTCTTTGATCACCTTGGGCTGTATGCTTGGCACTAGGACAAAGGATATGGATGTTCTAGACAGATTCAATTATTTTCCAGAATGATCCAGTCCAACTCAAAGCCAAACCAACTGTGTAGTATTGTGCCAGTCTTTTTGCAGCAACTCTTCCGTTGACTAGCCCTGTCTTTCATCAGCTTTGCCAGATTGTTGAGAGGTAAAACCTCAAGTTTTTAAAATTACATTTCTCTTATTAGTGATCTTATTCAACAGTAATCATCTCCTCATTTTCCTCTTGGTTACACTCATTTTGCTTTATTTTATTTTTATTTTGCATTTGTTTGACTTTTCTGCTATACCTCTGGTAAATTCAGCATTGGGAAATCTTATCATCTTGCAAGTCCAACATGAATCCTTAACCTCATGTCTCCAAAAAAACTAAATGTGTTCTTTGTTACATTAGAAATACCATCTGGAATCAGAGGTTTTAATGCTATCACATGACTGTCCATATTTGGTGCCCCATTTTAAAGCAATATTTATAAGATAGAGGGCATCCACAAAAGGACAAGAATTAGAAACGATGCCACATGAGGAGAGATTATAGGAACTAGGGGTATAGATGATTTGTCACTTTGAAGCAAAGCATTTTGTAAAATGTGAGCTATTGTTAGTGTTTAATAAGAATAATAGCTGGCAAAAATTCCTACTGTGTGCCAGGTACTCTGCTAAGCACTTTACAGATATTATCTCATTTGATCATTATAACTGCTGTGGGAAGTAGGTGCTATGATTATCACCATTTTGCAGTTGAGGAAACAATTTGAAAAAGAGAATGTTTAGAGTGGACATTTAAAATTTATTTTAAAACCCCCAGCAATCTGGCTTTAACCTACTTACCATTATTCACAGTGCTGAGGATTAAAAAAAAACAACTAAAAAGAGTTCCTAACCTCAAGAAGCCTACACAGATAAGTCAGCACGAGCTAATTTGAGGAAGGAGAAAGTATTAGTGACCAGGGAGAGCCAGAAGCAGGGAAGGTAGTAGTCCTCTACTGTGCTCTCACCTCCTCAGACAGTATCTGGAGCATTGTGCCCACTTCTGAGCACTATAGTTTAAGAAGGACATTGTTAAGCTGGAATATCCAGAGGACAGCAGTCAGGATGGCAAAAGGGTCCATGTCTTACAGAGCATCAAAGAACTGAGCATGTTTACCCTGGAGAAAAAAGATTCAGTGGAGACATGACAGTTGTATTTGAAGGCCTGTCACATGGAGCTCTATCCAAGCAGGCAGAATCAGGAGAAATGGGTGGAGATTACAAAGGGGAATTTAAGCTTGATGGTAGGAAAAACTTCTAATGATTAGAGCTGTCCAAAAGTGGAACAGACTGCCTTGGGTGGGTTTCCTTTCTTGGAAATATTCAGGCAGAGACTGAATGATCCCTAGTTTGGTATTTTATTGTATGGATTCCTTTTTTATATGGATTGGTCTTCCCCCCTTCTCTAATTATAACTTCTGATGACTTTCCCCAAAAAACTGTCTTTTAAAAATGTTGTATTTATGTTGTAGAAATATTTATATGGATGTTTGATCTCTGCTTGTCGAGTGTGATCTCCTTGAAGGCGGGAGCTGTTACATGTTTTTTCTTTGTATCCCTAGCACCTAATACAGTACCTGGTGAAGACTAGACACAAATACTTGTTGGTGATTATTTCAGAGGCATAGTTATTGGAAAATCTAAGACAAGAATCCATGTACCCTAATTTCTAGTCCTACAGAAGCTCCTTTTGAATTGAGATCCTCTTTGAAAATCTTTCTGAAGTTATTTTCTACCTTATTAAGTAGAATGTACCACCTAATTTTGGGGTATCTTCGAGCCGTGGATAGAATGCTGAGGCTGAGTCAGGAAGACTTCAAATCTGGCCTCAGACACTGAGCAGGTTTGTGAACTTGGATAAGTCGCTTAACCCTGTTGGGCTCAGTTTTTTATCTGTAAAAAGAACTGGAGAAGGAAATGGCAAACCGCTCTAGTATCTTTACCAAGAACACCCCAAATGAAGTCATGAAGAATCAGACACAACTGAACAATAATAACCAAACAATTTATAGGTTCATAGAATCTGAGAAAAGGGACTTCAGAGGCCATTTAATTCAAACTGTATCTTTAAAAAGGTCCCCTTTATATCATACCGGACAATTAGACATCCTAAAGAATTTGCTAAAAGACTTTCCCATTGAGGGAGAAACCACTATCTCCTGACGATCATATATGACGCTGGAAGGGTCTTTCGAAGTCAATTTGCTCAGCTCACCTAACCTATTTCATAGATGAGGAAATGTAATCCTAGAGATTCCTTAAGTAACTTGCCCAAGACTTTGATGGTAACAAGTAGCAAAGCCAGGATTCAAACCTGATTCCAGATCTGATTCCAGATCCAGTATCTGATTCCAGATTTAACATTCTTCTGTGGATAAGAGGTAAAAGGTGAAAGCTATAGACACAGAGTTTCTCTTTTGTGTTTCTAAAAAGTCTATACCAATACCAACCCATGACATTAGCCTTATTTTTACTCCCAAGTATTCCAAAGACATATTTTAAAATGCCTTGCAAATATGGTGAAATTTTAATTAGCTGGAACAAAGCTATATTTCTTCAATCAAACAAAATCTCTTTCCATTACAGAAATTTTATTATACAATATAGTTAGGTATAAAGAAGGTTCTTCTTGAACTCCCGTCTAAGGGTAGTTAGTAGCAAGAATATTTTTTTTTTTAAATCTGTCATTTGATCAGTCAGCTAACACTTAGTGAGCACCTACCGTATGTTAAGTACTGTGCTAAGCATTGGGAATACATTGTGTATACAAATATAATACCTGCTCACAAAGAGCTTCTTTTCTTTTTTTGCTTTTTTGGAGGGGGGAAGGTAGGGCAGTTGGGGTTAAGTGACTTGCCTAAAGTCACACGGCTAGTTTTGTGTTAAGTGTCTGAGGCCAGATTTGAACTCAGGTCCTCCTGACTCCAGGGCTGGTGCTCTATTCACTGTGCCACCTAGCTGCTCCTATCTTATTTTCTAATAGTGAAAAGGGAGCTTTCTTTTATTAGATGGTCTCAGAACGTGGACTTTTCAGCAAGGCACCACAAGGCTATTAGAAATACAAATTTTATTGTAGGAAACAAAAGTATAGGGATAAATTGATACTGCTGTGGAGATGAAGTATAAAGGAAGGGCCACTGGGGGGAGGGGGCGGCGCAGAGTACTGAACCTGGTTATACTGAACATAGATCATTGATTAAGTGCTTACAATGTGCTACACATGGAGAGGTACAAAGAAAAGTAAGATAGTCCCAGCCCTCAAGGAGCTTCCTTTCTAGTGGAAGTAGATGAGGGGAGCTGAGAAATAAGATAAGGAAGTACAGTGGAGGGCTGGAATGAGCTAAACCAGATGATTTCCAGGGACAGCCCAGTTTTCTGCGAGTCAGTAGAGTTGATGACCATCTGGAGGGCTTTTAAATGATCTGAACAAGAGGTGTTCATAAAAATTTACAAATTTTCAGGATCTTAAGCTCTTAAGGGTAATGAAATGCTAAACAGTTGGAATAAAACTGCCAGTGTGAATGGATAGAAAATAGGTAGCTGATCTTCAGTGTGAGCCAGTGGTAAGATACTGAAAATAGAGAATAATAATCTAGATGTTTATAGGATAAGTACTAAGCTATTTGTTGCAAACCTATAAAGGGAACTGTAAGTCCTTGTAGCCTGTTGACTCAGTAATTTCTGCTGTGTGCCTAACACTATGGGCAACACTCTGTTTCCAAAATGAAAGTTGTGTGGTATAGTGAGAAGAATGTGGATTTGAAAAGCAGAGCATTTGGGTTCCAGTCCTGGATACGACCAAGCTGATTGCTCCCTGTGTGACCCTGTGTGATTCACTTCACCTTTCTGGTTTGGACTACGTGACTTGTGATGGCTTTTTTCAGCTCTCCGTTTCTAAGAATGAAATTGCTTCAAGATTGATAGAAGAATACTGGAATACTTCTGTGATTCCTTCAGTGTAGAGAACTCTGCTCCACCAAAGAAGATCAAACCTATTTATAACTTATTTAGGTATATCCTAGACAACTAGTGAGGTTAAGGGGCTTACTGAGGATCACACGGCCAGTGAGCAGCAGGGTCAGCATCCAAACTGAGGTCTTTCTTACTAACTCTAAGCCCTGGCTCTGTTATCCCATGCTGCCTCTATTCATATCGATAGGAATCTGTAAATCTTTGAGTAGTCATGTTTCTCACTGTTCTGAATAAAGCAGCATCATGTCTGCACCTTTTAATTTAATTTCTTTCATATTGGTTATCATTTGAATAGGTACAGAGAAGTTGGTAACAGATACTAGAGGTTGGGAGAACAATACATATGTGCTATTATAGCCCAAAAGGATAAAAATGACTAGACATCTGATGGTGTGCTGGAAACAGTTTAAAAATATTTACTCTTATACAGATCCATAATGCAGTTTCACCTTTAATATGTGTAGTTTTTGTTGTACTTTAAAAACGACAATATGAAATGAGAAAAGAACCAGAAAATGATAACTGAAATGGTCTAATAGATCATAGCATTCCTTGCACTAATCTGTTAAATGTTTGTTGAATTATCTAACTGATCAGAATGATAGAGGTACTGCTATTTGACAGACTAAAAATATGAGGACTCAGGAAAGATGATGGGTAAGAGATGTATAGTCATCTTATAAGAAGAGAGGAGAGGATGAACATGGGTTATTTGAACAAATTCCAGTGTAGTGAGGTTGACCACTATGACTAGAGCCAGTAAACTTAGATCAAGCACTGCTTCATTTAGTGGACAATATTAACTCACCTTTATATGTCAGTTGATCATTTACAAAACACTTTGTTTTCAATGGCCAGTAAAGGGGAGGGAATAAACATTTATTAGTGCTTTCTCTGTGCCAGGAACTCTGTTAAGTAAACTGATAGGATTCAATAGTCCAATAGTTATAAGTACATGCTGATAATATAAATACCTTTGAAAAGGTTTGGTTAACCAGTTAACCCACTTTACTGTGGTCCAGGTTTATTGGTTATATAAATCTTGGTTTGATTGTAGTAGGTATGATTTTGAGTTGCTTTTTGAAACAGTGTAACTCATTGTTGAAGCCCCATTTTACTGTCCACATGTGCTCTCTTCAGTTTTTAAATTATCTCTCCTGGATCTATTTTCCAGGTCAGTGGTTTTCCCAATGAGATTATTTAACATTGCCTTCTATTTTTTCATTTGTTTGGATCTCTTTAATAGTATCTTGATTTCTCATATAGTCACTAGCTTACTAGCTCCAGTCTAATTCTGAAGGAATGATTTTCTTCAGTGAGCTTTTAAGATTCTTTTTCCATCTGGCAGATTTGGCTTTTTAAGGCATTCTTCTCCTCATTGCCTTTTTGAGCCTCTTTTGCCATTTGAGTTAGTCTATTTTTTAAGGTGTTATTTTCTTCAGTCAGGTTGTTGACTCTCATTTCATAATTTTCTTACATCATTCTCATTTCTCTTCCCAATTTTTCACCCACTTCTCTTACTTGCTTTTCAGAATCCTTCTTAAGGTCCTCTATATGGCCTGGAATCAATTCGTATTTTTCTTTGAAGCTTTTGGTGCAGGAGTTCTGACTTCACTGTCTTCCTCCTGTTCCATGCTTTGATCCTTTTTGTCCCCAAAATAGGAGTATAAAGTTGGGTTGTTCTGTTTGCTTTGCTTCCTTTTCCTGCTCATATTGCCAGTCAATTACTTGACTTTGGGGCTTTTTGCCACAGTAGGACTCTGCCACCAGACGGGAGGTTCATCCCAAACACTGGGGTTTTTCTCAGCTGCTGAAGGTATTAGTTGGGTGCCCTCTCTGAAACCTCCACGTGCTCTGACAAGCTGGTCGCACACTGCAGGACCTCCACCATGGACCTCAATCCAGATCCAAGCAGGTTAAAGCAAGACTTTAACTAAAACCTCAGACTGGTTGCTTGGTCCCCCTGCAACCTGCAGACCAGGACCTGAAGCAGCCACGTGAGGGTGGCTTGCACGGCAGAGTTGCCTCAGCGGCTTCTTGCCCTGGGGGCAAAGGCCGACCACATTCCTAGCTACTGGATCCCAAAGTCCACACACTGCACTGACCTCTCACTGTGCCCTTAGCATCTATGTGTTGATAATTCTGGAAACCACTACAGCTGCTGGTGATCTGAAGTGACTCCCAGAACACTGCAGGGGCTGCTTGTTGCCAGCCCACCGGGCTGTCCTCAATGGGAGGTTGGCTTCTCTGTCATTTTGTGGGTTCTGTAGCTCCAAAGTTTGTTCAGAGTCACCTTTTACATAAATTGGGGAAGGTGGAAGCCAGAGCCCTGTGGAAGTCCTGTTTCTACTCCGCCATCTTGACTCCACCCCCCATGTATTTTTTTTTTTTTTACCAGAGCAGTGCGCAAAGGCATTGAGGTGAAGAAATGCATTCTAGCTTGAGTGATAATTAATGGAATGTTGTACAGGAATGGACTGGTTAGAATGTAGTGGGGGGAGGGGATATCTGGAAATTAAGTGAAATCAATGTGAAAAGATAGATTGGAGCCGATTGTGAGGGACATCAAATATCACATAAGTGTTTGCATTTTATCCTAGAAGCATTAGGGAATCACTGAAGCTTCTTGAGCAGGGGAAGGGTATGGTCAGATCTCCTTTTTATTCATTTTATGTGTGTGTATACATATGTAAAATTTTGAGATTATATTTGGATAGCAGAAAACCAGAAGAATAGGAATACGACAATTAAAAGCATTTTCAAGTGACTTTTAAGTACTTTATTGTTAGTGCACATTAGATTCTTGTGTTAGACTAGTATTAATTCATTACTTCATAGATCTGTGATTTCATCAGTCTGTTTTGTAAACCTTAAAGTACCATACAAGGTTGAGTAAAAGGACAAAGGGGTCAGACCAGGTACTCTGGAAAAATTTAAGAGGGACAGATAATCTTTCTCTTGGGGGGGGGGGGGGGGGGGAGGGAGGCCAGGGAAGTCTTCTATAGGTGGTACCTAAACTGAGCTTTGTAGAGAAAGATTTTGACAAATAGAGAGGAGGGGAGTATGTTCTAGGCTTGAGTAGGAGCTGATATGGAGTGTTTTTCTTACCTACTGTTACTAGTAGAACTGCTTCATCTGTTGCTGCTCTCTTACAATTCATTCCCTATATATAGCTAGCAAACTCCTACCCCTTCTTGCTCCCCTAATCCTAGTTATAATGAATTCCCAGCTGCATCTCTACAACTATCACTACCTGTCCACCTCAACCCTTTACCTCCTAATTTTGCATGTCCCTTCCACTGTATCCTCTGGTGCTCCTGTTCCATAAAACTAATTTCATTTTGATCTTAGAACACTTCCTCTCATGCTCCTTCAGTTTTCTGGAAACCACAGAGACCTTACTATGCATCCCTGGTTAGCTTTGTAGTACTAGTTGTACTTTCTCTCATAATCCTACAACACATTGGTCCTGGAGGGGAAGTCTGAATACTTCATTTTGCCCATTGCCACTTCCAAACTTTCTCCTGCCATCGTTATTTAGCAATCTCCCCTTTGAAGGGTCAGCTTATACAAATTTTATCATCTAGTATAAATCCTTGTGGCTGTTATCTCCTGGCCCCTAAGTCATTCTCTGTCCTTTTTCAAGTAATTCTCAAGTAACTCTCACTCAGAGTTCCTTGACACTTGTATGTATTATGGTCTTCAATATAACTTTGATGTGTTTGGGTGTTTATACCCCACTCTGCTATTTTCTCAATCTCTTCAGCTCCTTAGCCTTCCTTCTATATTTTTTGTCAGCTACACACAGGAATGGTCACACTTTTCATGTTGCTATTCTCCATAAGAATTTCACTTCAATGATTGAGAACTAGCTCTATCTCTTCAATTAGAGAATCTGGGTTCAAATTCTGCCCCCTCTGACTTCCTTAGACCTTAGAGACTGGGTGGCTCCTGGAGTCCCTTTGAGCTGTCATATATGAACTCTGAAATAATTTTCTCCAGTCATAACCTCTTATTATTCCATTTCTCCTTATGCCTCATTCCTCTTATGACCTCAAATCCCTCTACTCATCAGTACTCTCTAGGCTATCACATCACATAAGGCGACACTTTCCTCCATTCCTAATCCCTGCCCTTTAGTTAACCAGTTTCACTCTTTTTTGGGGAAGTATTATTTGTTTTGCATTTGACAAACATCAAATATGAATGTTTCTATTTACAAAGGAGAACAGAAAAGGGGATAATATATGAAACTGAACTTATAATGTAAAGCTTTTAAAAATATATATAATAAACTTTTTTTAAGTGAATCCCTTTTAACCAAGCAAATAACAGACAGAAATCAGAAAAGTTATACAGATTAGAATATACCAGGCAGAGTGAATGAGTTCTCCCACTGGTATCTAGATAACTTAGCCCTTATGTCACCTCAGTAGAAATCCCCCAAATTCTCTAGGGATATGAGCCAAAAACAAACTGAAATTCAGGCACGTGTTGAAGTGCTGGCTCCTTTACATGTCTGCTGCTTCCCAAAGTCTTCTCTCTAGTTATCTCCTTGAAGAAAGCCTGCAACTGCGCTTATTTTTCCTGCACTGCCTTTTCCATCATTTGTCTGGTGGGCTTGTGTCCCCTAACTTTAATATATTCTATACTTTGTGTTCTGGTTGCTTTTTTTTTTCCTACACTCACTCTTTTGGTGATATTATTAACTCCCATGGATTTAATAATCATCTTTAGGAATATGATAGGAATATGACTCCCATATATATATATATTTATCTATCTCAAACTCTACTCTCACTCTTGAGCTCCAGATCTACATAGGCATTTCAGACAGTATGTCCAGAACTGAATTACTTATTGTTCTCTGGAACCTACCCCTCTTTCACACTGATGATAATGACACCTCCAACTTCACAACCTTGGTGTCATTTTGCACTCCTCACTTTGCTTCATCCCACTCATCTGGTTATTAGGCACATCTTGCCCTTCATACCCCTGTGACATCTGTTGTATCTGTCCTTTTCTCTACTTTGCAACCATCATAGCTCAGGTCCTAGACTACTCTTTATTCTAATGATTGGTCTCCCTCTCTCAAACTTTTCTCCTTTCCAGTCTGTGTCACACATAGCTACCAAAGTGACATTCCCAGAGTCACTGGTCAGAATCAGACCATGTCACACCCCTTCTCAGTAAACTCCAGTGACTTCCAGTCACCTCTAGGATCAAATCTAAACATCTTTGTTTGGTATATAAAGTTCTTTACAACCTAGTATTATGTTTAGTACAACCTGTAGGGTTACTGTGAGATTAAAATAAGACAATATTTGTAAGAATTTTGCAAACCTTAAAGTGTTATATATGCTGAACAGTAGCACCAAATTGCTTTAATACTACTGCTAATAAAATAGCTATCTTATGTATGTGCATCCACACACACACACAGGGTTTCAAGGTTTATAAAGCAGTATACACATAGAATCTAATTTGATTCTTGCAACAACACTATGAAATAGGTGCTTTTATTATCCTGCTTTCATAGAATTGGAAACTGAGACACAGGTTTGGTGACTTCTCTAGTATCACACAGTAAGTTTCTGAAATAGGATTCAAACTCAGTTCCTCCTTACTCCATGTCCAGCTCTATCAACTGTAAAGGCTCCAATATTTAACAGCTTTAGTACATATTAATTCCCCTTTCTGTCCACTGTGATCTACACAAACCAGCCTTCTCACTATTTCTCCTGTGCAATTTTTTACCTCCCATGTCTGTGCAATAACGGTGGTCATCCTTTATGCCTTTAGAGAGCATCCCCTCCTCACTTCTTCCTCTTAGGATACCTTGTTTCCTTCAAGGCTTTGTTCAAGCTTGACTTTTCACACGAGTCCTTTCCTGATCCCACTAACTGCTAAAGTTTCCACTCCAAATTACAGTGTATCTGATTTGTATATATTTTGTGAATATATTATAGACAGTTGTCTACCATCACAACCACCTGGGCCTTTGAATGTAAGCTTCGTAAGGTTGGAGGGACTCTTTTCATTTTTTGCATCTTCAGCACTTCATGGTTCTTGATAGAGTAAAACCGTTTTCCTTTTATGTAAATTTGTATTATGCAAATTTGTTTTGACATAAAGAATTCTGAAAAAAATCCACATTCCAAAAACCACCCATGTTAACTTTATAATACTGTGCTCTCTCTCTACTCCTGCTCCTCCACTTTATGCTCCAGCCTCTTACCCCTACCCCCCAAAATCTCTC
>NW_027185876.1:20230398-20445971 GCF_028583685.1 Petaurus breviceps papuanus
ACCCATGTTCTGGCCAGGCCCCCATGTATCTGGCACCCCTCTCCCTTCCTCTACTTCTATGCCCCTGCCCCTTGTGCATCCTTTAACTGTCACTCTATTGGCAAGTGGCTTTTTCCCTGCCTCCTTCCCCGATGTCCATGGGCAAATTCAATTTATGTAAAACAGAGATTTAAGGAATGATGGATGTAAAGTAAGAACTTTACAGTAGTTGCTTAATAGATGCTTGTTTATTGACTGATTGTTAGATTTTAACAATTTGAACGGACTTTCCAGTCTTTTGCCTCAAAACCAGCCCAGCTATGTTTAATGAGACTCATCATCTGGTAGCTGGACCACTGGGGGAAAGGAGTACCTGCAACACTGAAACCATGGGCCCTTGCAGTGCACAGAAATTGCATTGAGAGAGGCAGCTGGAAAAGGATGATCTAGTAAGTAATTCATAGGACATGAGCCTACATTGCATCTATGTTTCATCAGTGAACCTTTCTGTGTAATATGAGACAGAGAGAGTTCTGTAAAACCAGTACATCAACCAAGTAAGGCAGTTTATGTTTTTATGCAGTATTCTGTACCCATCATTCTCCACTTTTGCAAAGAAAGGAAGGAAAGGCATTTGTTTAACTTTTCTCTAGGGCCATACTTCATTAAATAGTATTCAGTTTCTTTTGGTTGTTTCATTTTTGTAATAATTGTCTATATATTATTTTCCTGTATGATACAGGGCACATGCTGAGCAAATCACTTAACCTCTGTCTCAGTTTCCTTAACTGTAAAATGAGGATAATAGGACCTATGTCCCAGGGTCATGAGGATCAAATGAGATATTTGTGAAGTGCTGAGCACCTTGCCTAGTACATAGTAAGAGCTTAATCAAGCCATTCCTTTCCTCTTCCTTTACTTCCTCTCTGCCTTTCTTCCTCTCTCCTGCCTGCCTTCGTTCCCTTCCCCTCCCTCCCTTTATAGTCTGCTTAAAATTTGTAACTCTTGGAATTGCTTTCATACTTGGCACATACTGAATATTCTTAGTAGTGGCAAATCTTTGTATTTTGAAGGTGGATTTGATTTTGGAAACATAGAATTTTTGACTATGTCTGATGAGAAGGTGGGTCATGCTGAGCAGGTTACTTTAATAATAGAACAAGATGCAACTATAAAGTTACTTGGCATAATGTTTCCTGAGCCAAACATTTCACAAAGTTGTTAATTAATGTCTTGTAACTCAGTATCATTATAATACAAAATTCCCCTGTAATGGTCTCCTGACTTCCCATTTGTAACATTGTAACATTATTCCTGTTATGGAAACTGAGTGTTCTTTTCATGCTTTTGCCTCAAAATTGTGCATTGTGCAACCAATTAAATAATGTTAAAAGGGGCATTCTTCTAATGAGACGAGGTACCTTGTATAGACTCTGAAAACTCTTAAGGGCAGTTCCCAGAGAACTTAAAGACTTTTGAACTGTATGAATTTTGTTGGAGTAGGTATATATAGGTGCCTAAAATGACTCTTGAAAAGTGGGTCCTATTCTGAAAAGGTTTCAATATGAATCTAGGTCTCTGGTATCCTCCTTCCCTTCCAAATATGTCATGATAACATGATCGTAGGCTCATATGTCTAGATCTGGAAACGACCTGAATACAACCTTCTTATTTTGTAGTTGAAGAAATTGAGGTCCAGGGAATTTAAGTCCCTTTACACAAGATCACTCAGGAAATAAATGTAAGATGTGGGGTTTTCATCCATGTTCTTGGACTCCAGAGTATTTTTCCACTGTACCCAACTGACCTGACAATCTTATTTTTCATTGAGTGCTTATATATATATATTTTTTTTTCTCCTGAAGATATATAATTTTAGAGGTTCAACCTATATTACCATGTTTCATAAACCATCAGCTACTCTTAATACTGTTTTGCTTTTTTTTTTTTTAAGGGGTAGAATGGGAATGAGTTCCTAATTCTAATACTTGAAATCTGCTAAAACATTCTAGATATTTAACTGCTTGTCTGTTATTTGGTATAACTAATTTATTGTATTTTGAAAATTTTTCAATGCTTGCTTAAAAATATATCAAGGGTTAATTGTAAATACTTGGTAAGTTTTTTTAAATGCTCTTTTGAAAGATTCAGTACAATACATTACATCCTCCAGATGGCGCTGGTTATTATTTGGAATTCCTTATAGCTTTTATTCAAGTTAAAATTTCCCGTGCTGGGAATTTTTTGATTAATTGAACTGGTATGTAAAATACAAATCTTTTTAGTTCATTATCAACTTTTTGTTTTCTTGGCATTGTTTTAATCTATAGATTCATAGAAAAGAAAATACTTGGAAAGTTCATATAAGGTAATAATTTGTTTTATTTATCCTTTTTTTTTTTTGGATACAGTCTTCCTTGTATTATTCTGGGAATATTAAAATGATTTTTATCACAGAGGTCATACTTTTCTGGCCCCATTAAAGCCAAGAAACTTAATCAACAAAAGCAACAGAATTGTATTTTTCAAATGAAATCTCTTTAAAGCCCTTCCTTTTTTCTTTTCTTTGTGTCTCTAGCTTACCCCTCACTCCTCCCTCCCTTTCTCACCCGTCTGTCAAGTTCAAGAGCAGCTCGGATGCCATGAATTAAGCGAAGCACAAAAGGGGGAAAGGAGACCCTTTGGAAGAACAAAGGCCTCCCATTAGGCTGCCCTGTTCTTTTTTGACCAAAAGTGCTCCCTACATGGTTTCTATTGTTGTCCACATGCCCTGCACATAAGGTAAATACAGTAGATCCTCATTACCTCACGTTTTTCTCCTTTTCTTCCTCTACCAAGCCATTTCCACATATAGTCAGTAGGACCTTATGTCTTTGATGTCTACAGTTATTCTTATATAGGCACTTTACCTCCTTTTAAAAAACTATAGGGATAGGAATGGAAGTGGATAAAAGGGCCTACCATGTAAAGGCCTGAAATGAGGAAAAATAGCTATTAGAGAAATTATAGCTCAGGAATCTATGGCAGGTAGAAGGACTCAAAGGCCACCGAGATATTTTTTTCTTTACTATGCCTTTAAGCATCCTCTATTAATTTTCATTATATTTATTGTAGATGAATTAGGTAGGTGAGTCAGTTCTACTTCTGTTTGGTTAAACAACAAAACAGACAAATGGGACCACTTTTAATTTCTGAGAACAGGTCTTGTGTCAATAATGAGAAATTCTTGCTAATCTGCGCACATTCTTCATTGCATATTTGCCAGTTTAATGTAGATGGCTTTAATTGTAGGTTTGTTGTTGTCTTAAAATTACTTCTCATTGGAACTGTACTAAGGAGCTACTTATAAAGCTTTAAAGGAATATAAAAATAGAGAAACCCATGTAGAATAAAACATGAAATTTGAGAAAAACTGTTGGACCTTCTGGCTCTAAACACTGACATTTGTAATTAATTTATCTATTATATAGTTGTTTTAACATTCCTGACAAATGCCAACTGCTTTTGGCATGGAGTGTGTGTGGTTTTGGAAGCTATGTACTTTTTGTTAGTCATGGGGGGAAATGTTTTCATTTTTACTGTAAAACTGAAAAATCCACTTTGAGAACTATATAGATTTTAGAACTATAATTGTTTTTTTTTTTTTTAATTCCTTCAAGGGAATAGGAATAGTCCAGAATTTGGTGAGGGATGGTAGGGAGAAGGGGGAACATGGATTTTAAGTATTGAAGCCAGGTTCTCTTTCCCTATGAGCAGCATATGTGATCTGTATTAACCTAGAATTGAATTTGTAAACAGTTTTTCACTGGTATTTTCTAAACTGTTGCTTATGGGCTAGCTATTTATGGTCTGAAAAAGAATTCTTGTGGCCTTCATTTAGCCACCCTCAAATTCCCATTAGTTTGTGGGGTCTCTGGCCTCACTTTTTTCAGAGGGTTTGATTTGACGCAGTGATAACAAGGACAGCTTCATTTTACTTTTTGTATCCTTCCTTAGCACTTTGCCTAATGCCTGATGCACAGTAGGTACTTGATAAATGTTTGTTAATTGGTGGGATTTAAGGGAAAAAATGAGGAATACAAGGGGAAAAAGCCTTAATGTCTTTAATAAGAAATAATAATAAAAATTTAAATATGTTGTAGAAAGAATTTTGCAGGGCCATTTTTTCTCCCTTTTTAACCTTATCCCCTAATCACCCTTGAAAAATCTTTTTTCTTTTCTGGTTCCATAGCTTTGTTATTGAAAAATTGCCCTTGCATCTGTGTAAAAATTATATATGTAAACTGCTTGAAAAAATGCTTTCATTTTGACCTTGAGTGGGTCTTGGCATTTTGCTTTTCAGGAACCATATTACTTGATGTCTTGGTGTTGAGGGTGGGAGGAAAAGGGAGGTTTGTGGGGAGGGGTACCATAGTCAGCAGGAATGCTTTGGTTTGAAGTCTTTGCAACAGAATAAAGCAGCTTGAGCCTCATGCTTTGTATAGGGTTTGGGAAATTACCATTTCTGTTGTCTGTGCAGGATGTTCTAAAGATGCAGCCCAAGAGTCTCAGAGGGGAAAGAGACTCTCAGTTCTAATCTTTGAGACATTGGATTGTTTTTCTGCTTTTGTTCCTGCAAGTGGCATCTGTCTTCAAGAAAAGTCACTGCACAGTCAAGCAGGGATTGTTGAGCTGTGGCATTTTGGCTGTTGCTGCTGAGTTGAATTCACTTTGGGAACAATTTTCATATAGGTGCATTTAAAGATCTGTATAGGGACGAAGAGTAAAATCTTTTTCTTTTTTGCTTCATCTCCTGATCACCATTTAAGAATTTTCTCTATACAGCTTAGCTTTTCATTGATTCTTCATGTTCTTATATGTTAGTTTCAGAGTATAGAAGGAGGCTACACATTTCCATAGTTTTGATGTCTAGGATTACTTACATTAAGTGAATAATTTCCCTTTACATTTCAGCTTTTTAATAACATGTTCCTCTAAGGTATACTAATTTTACCCTATTTTAAATGTTAGAGTCATAAAGATAATGACTGTTTCCTTAGGTTTCCTTTGGACTCATTTGAACAGTTGTTTTGAACACTATCTTTTTCTTGGAATTGTCTTAACACTGGTACAACATAAACCTGCCATGGAATTGTAGGAATTTAGAACTAGAAGAGATAATGGAGACCATCAAGTCAAACCTCGTTTTTTAAAAGCTTTCTCAACTAAGTGTGCCTTGCTTGACTAGGATCCTACAGGCATCTCATTGAGTATATTTAAGACCATAATAATGTTTACCAAACTCTATTCTTGATTTGATCATGAAAGGGAGTTTAGGACAGTAGAGAAGTTTAGGAGAATCAATGGGGAAATGTTGTAGTGAATGGAACAACTAAAAGAATATAAGGGCCAGTGGGACTAGACTTCTGAAATGGGAGGGTTTTTATTTGGAGACATAAAGTACTGTCTCCTTGGGAACAAATGGTAATTAAAGGTTCTGTAGAAGTTCTGTAAAGACAAGATCTCTGGAATGATATTTCACTAAAGGAAATTGTTGTTTATTCTTTGTTTTTGAAGAGGACCAGTAATATCACAGGTGATGTCTTGACTTGCAAGTGAATTGTATTTAAATGAAATAGAGTTGCACAGAGTGGTCAGACTCACTCCCTTTTCCAGAATCATTGAAGTCTAGTGGCAGAACAAAAGTCAGGATGACTGGTGATGGCCTGGACTGCCCATAGTATCTTTGATATCTGGTCATGCTCTAAGTGCCCCACAGTACCTGCTTCAGCTATCTTCATGGCCATTGGAATAAAATTTTTATCTGCCAGGGAAAATCTTCACATGCTTGGAGTAGTCACTCCCCTGACTCATTGATGGGTTTGAGGTCTGTAGGTTGCCCTCACCCTGGTTTAGCCCATCTGCTAAGTCTGTCTTAACTGTGTGTGGATGCTACACTGCAGCTTCATGGGGCCACAGACGAGAGTAGAAGTGCCAGGAGGACACCGCAGGTGGATGAGAAGCCTTGAGAAGGGCTCAGTAAACCCTCACACAGGAAGTGCTAGTTCTCCTTGAACACTCCATAAACTCCAAAGGAAGTTAGTACATATTCATATGCATGTGAATATTTTCCTTACCTATCCAAGCTCCATAAGAAAAATAGAGATCCGCTATATTCAAAACTGTTGTATATTTGGATGAATAAAGTGTGCACTAAAATAGTTTTCCTCAGGGTCTTTAAATGATTGTCACTAGCACATTTTTAGAAATAATTTTTCTTTATTTCTTTTCCAAAAAGTCTGTACAAAGTTTGTATTGGTTACTTTAGTCATTTGATTTTTCTTTGTAGCAGTTTTGGTTTTCAAATTAAGTAATGGGCTCATGTTTTGTGTTATTTGCTCACCAGAAAATTAAAGAGAAAACTATATTTAGGACTTGTCTTATTTTCTTGTTTTAATTTTTCTAAGATTTTAATATTAACTAGAAAACTACTATTCTAGTCCTTTTTTTTCCCCACTGAGAAAGAGGTTGCATTTTATCCCTTGAGAAGAAAGATAATGTACAGTACTGTTATTATATGGAGAAGCTCAGGCATTTAGTTCTCAAATTTTTAAATTTCATTTGAAATGAACTCCTTTTCTAAAATATTGTTTTGATGATGACTTTCTGATTGCATAAATTTTTATTATATATCTCCTAGGGAAAGTTACCTTTTAATGAAGTCAGTATAATCCTATAGACTCCTTAGAAATACTCTGCTGTTCAAAATTTGCAAGCTATTACTATTTTAAGTTAATCAAATAGGATTCCATTCTAGACATGTCTTTGAGCTATTCTTACATTAATTTTTCTCTCTCCTTTTTAAGGATCTGCAGTGAAATCACATTAAACATGACCATCTGGTATGTCCTCTCTAATTTCCTTTTGGTCTTACCCACGTGTTACCCTGGTGTCTCCTCCTGCCATTCCCAATAGAATGTAAAAGTTGATTTGAAGGTATCTGGGAAGTCTTGGAATTCTGTAAAAGTTTTTAGGAATTGATAGTTCTTGGGTAAGAGAAACATAAATTGGGATTTATAATCACTTTTCCCAGTCCTTAAAATAATTTATTATGTTTTTGCTGAAAATTCTGTAATTTTTAGTATGAAATTGTTCATCCCACAGGTATAGCAAAACAATGTTAAGGACTTAGAAAGGCTGATGAATAAAAAAATTTCTATTTTGCTCATTTTCTTAGAGACATATTATATTCAGGATCAGGAGACCTGAGTTCAAATGGAGTTGCTCTGCTTTTCTCTTTGTTGTTCATTATTGTTATCTCATCCTTCTTGACCTATGAGATGACTCTTTCCCCCAGAATATCAAAAACTCAAAGTCGTTTTTGTTGACCTGGACTTTTCTCATCTTCATCACCCATTATGAGTTTAACCCTTTGGACATTATTCTTAGAGGACCATACCATGTTTTTTTTGCATTTTATTCTTTGTTACTTGCCTTTTTGTCTATTGTCTTTAGTTATCTTTTTAAGATCTTAGTTGGTGAGTTGTCTGTGCATTCATTCTGATCTTTTTCCATTTTCCTTCATCAGAATTATTTACCTTTGTGTCATCATCATTTCAATTTTGAGAATTCATATTCTGCCTGTTCTAAGACTTCCCATGTAGAATAATAATAGCCCATGCCTCTTGGAGGCACTGGATTTGAAGTAAAAAACATAGGTTCAAATCCTGATTCTGTTACTACCTCTATTACCTTGAGCACATCTTAAGGAGTAAGGAGATCTGGGTTCAAATCCTAATTCTGCCACTTACTAGCTGTGTTACCTTGCTCAAATCATTTAACCTTTGTGGTCCTCAGTTTCAGCTGTAAATAAGAGATCTGAACAGAATGATCTTATGCAAGGTCCCTTCAGCCCTAAATCTACTATCCTTTGATCTGCTTTGCCAAAATCTAGGATACCTGTCGGACTTTGTGTCTTTTTTCAACTTATATCTATCACATATTCTAGGGTAGTGGTCACTTCCACCCCAAGTTTGCCATCATTTCCACTGCAGCAATCAGTTTTTCCCTGATAGCATCAATCAGGTCAAGAGTATAATTTCTCATTGTTGTTTATTCTGCCATTTGAAGGTTGAAGTTATCATTAGGACAAGGCTTGAAGATAATATCTTCTCTGCTTTTGGCAGAGAGATCTAGCTGATGTCTAATTGAAGTTTCCCATTGCTAGTATTGGGGCTGCTAGGGGGCGCCATAGTGCACAGAGTACTGACCTAAAGTCAGGAAGACTCATCTTTCTGAGTTCAAATCTGGCCTCAGACACTAGCTCTGTGACCCGAGCAAATCACTTCACTGTCTGCCTCAGTTTCTTCCTCTGTAAAATGAGCTGGAGAAAGAAATGGCAAAACAAACCACCCCTGTACCTCTGCCAAGAAAACCCCCAATGGCATCATGGAGAGTCAGACGGGACTTGAAACGACTCAGCCACAACAACACTGCTGTTTGGGATGCGAGGGTGCTAGGAATGTGACCATGTCTCTTGAATTTCACTTATTTTACTTCTCTCTGATCAGGTGATAACATGCTATACTAGTATAACATCACGTCTATTTATTGATCAATTGATCTATTGATTTGCAACCAAATATAAGCCCTCATGTTTACCCAATTTGGTCCCTGGATTTTCTTGTTTCACCACTAACACTGTTGTTCTGTCTGGTTGTCCTGTCTAGCTGACTGTTTCTTTTCAATATGTTTCTTTTGTCTGTGTCATGCCCACTAAGTGTAGGTGTCCCCTAAGACCTGGAACTCCTTTATGCTCAATATTATATCACTTAATTATCAGCTCTAATGAGTTCAGTAATCTTTGTGTAAATAATTCCCAGGTCTTTGTATCCAGCCATATTCTCTCTGCTGAGTTATAGCCATATACCTCAACTGCCTGTTAGATATCTTTTTCCCCTCAGAATTTATTTATTTATTTTTCATTTTCAGCATTCATTTCCCTAAGATTTTGAGTTCCAAATTTTCCCCCCTTATCCCCCTGCCCCAAGATGGCAAGCATACTGATTACCCCTTCTCCCAGTCTGTCCTCTCTTATAGCTACTCCTATCCTTTCCCTTACTTTTTTGTAGGGCAAGATGGATTTCTATACTCCATTGCCTGTATATCTTATTTTCCTGTTTCATGTAACAATTTTTTAACATTTGTTTTTAAAACTTTGATTTCCAGTTTCTTTCCCTTCTTCCCTCCTCACCCACCTCCACTGGGAAGACAAGCAATTCAGTGTAGGTTCTACATGTTTAGTTAGGCAAAACATTTCCAGAGTAGTCATATTGTGAAAGACTGACAATATTTCCCTCCATCCTATCCCACCCCCCCATTTATATTGTTTTTCTCCTTTAACCCTGTCCCTTTTCAAAAGTGTTTGTTTCTGACTATCCCCTCCCCCAATCTGCCCTCCCTTCTATCATCCGCACCCTCCCCCCATCTCCTTTCCTTCTAATTTCCTGTAGAGTAAGATACCCAATTGAGTGTGTATTATTCCATCTTTAAGCCAAATCCAGTGACAGACAGTAAGGTTGACTCATTCCCTTTCACCTCCCTGCTCTTCCCCTCCATTGTAATAACTTTCTCTTGTCTCTTTTATGTGAGAGAATTTATCCTATTCTCTTTTTTTCCCCTAATATATTCCTCTTTAACCTCTTTATTTTTTAGATATCATCCCTTCATATTCAGCTCACCCTTTGCCCTGTCTATGTGTATACACACACACACACACACACACACACCCATACATACATATATATATATATATATATACATATGCATACATATATTCCCTTCAACTATCCTA
Organism: Petaurus breviceps papuanus; assembly: GCF_028583685.1. NCBI lineage: Eukaryota > Metazoa > Chordata > Mammalia > Diprotodontia > Petauridae > Petaurus > Petaurus breviceps. The sequence goes on from NW_027185876.1 coordinate 20,240,210, forward strand.
ATACTGAGAAAAGTCTCATGAGTTACAAATATTGTCTTTCCATATAGGAATGTAAACAGTTCAACTTTAAGAAGTTTTTTTTATGATTTCTCTTTACTGTTTATCTTTTCATGCTTCTCTTGCTTCTTGTATTTGAAAATCAGATTTTCCGTTCAGTTCTGGTCTTTTCATCAGAAACGGTTTAAAGTCCTCTATTTCATAGAATATCCATATTTCCCCCAAAGTATCATACTCAGTTTTGCTAGATAGGTGATTCTTGGTTTTAATCCTAGCTCCTTTGACCTCCAGAATATCATATTCCAAGCCCTTCAATCCCTTAATGTAGAAGCTGCTAGATCTTGTATTATCCTGATTGTGTTTCCATAATACTCAAATTGTTTCTTCCTGACAGCTTGTAATATTTTTTCCTTGACCTGGGAACTCTGGAATCTGGCTATGATATTCCTAGGAGTTTTCTTTTTGGGTTCTTTTTCAAGAGGCATTTGGTGATTTCTTTTGATTTGTATTTTACCCTCTGGTTCTAGAATATCAGGGCAGTTTTCCTTGATAATTTCTTGAAAGATGATATCTAGGCTCTTTTTTTGATCATGGCTTTCAGGTAGTCCAATAATTTTAAAATTATCTTTACTGGATCTATTTTCCAGGTCATTGGTTTTTCCAGTAAGATATTTCACATTGCCTTCTATTTTTTCATTCTTTTGTGTTTTATAATATCTTAATTCTCATAAAGTCATTAGCTTCCATTTCCTCCAATCTAATTTTGAAGGAATTATTTTCTTCAGTAAACTTTTGAACTTTCTTTCCCCTTCTGGCCAATTCTGCTTTTTAAGACGTTATTCTCCTCATTGACTTTTTGGGTCTCTTTTGCCATTTGAGTTGGTCTATTTTTTAAGGTGCTATTTTCTTCAGTATTTTGGGGGGATCTCCTTTAGCAAAAGTTGTTGACTCATTTTTCATGAATTTCTTGCATCACTCATTTCTCTTCCCAATTTTTCCTCTATTTCTCTTGATTTTTTTTTTCTTTTTGGAGGGGGGAAGGCAGGGCAGTTGCCCAAGGACACATAGCTAGTAAGTGTTAGTGTCTGAGACCAAATTTGAACTCAGGTCCTCCTGACTCCAGATCTGGTGCTCTATTCACTGCGCCACTGTGATAGTAATGGCAATTAAAGATTCCCCTGTATTGGCTTGGTTTTCAAATTGATTGTGTTAAAACCCAGAGCTTGTTAATCCCACCTGTGGGATGGACTTTTTGATGTGAAAAGAAAGTCCTGAACTGGGAGGAGCTGGTGACGTAGATTTGGAGAGATAAGAGAGAGGCGGAAGATCTTTTTGGAAGCAGCACCTGGTGGAGAGAGAGAGACTAAGAGAATTGCTGGTGGCCGCTTTGAATTGCCCTGGACTTTTGAGACCTGCCCCCTGAGCTGCCAAGGACTGAGGAGACATGGCTGTTTTGCTGGTACTTTGTCTGTCTGTTTTGATGTTGTTTTGCCAGATTTGTCCACTGGTGAAAGACAGTCCTTTTGTTGAAGAAGTCCTGGAACCTGGCATTTGGTTAAGAAGCCCTGAGACTGTCCTGCAGACAGAGAGTTAATACTGTCCACTGGTGAGGGACAGTACTGTTGTTGCAGGGGTCTGGAGACTGTCCTGCAGACAGAGTGAATACTGTCCACTGATGAAGGACAGTGCTGTTGTTGCAGGGGTCTGGGAACCTTTCTGTTGGTTCGGAAGCCCTGAAGAAGGATTTTCTTGTTGTATGTTTACAGAAATCCTGGGAGAGGGCTTTGCTAATGTGTTCAGGGGTTCTAGGACTGTTCTACAGACAGAGGATAAATTCATGAAGGGACTGGCAATGTATCTTATGGCCTTGCTAAGCCTTGCCTCCCCAGGAACTAAGATTGCTGAGAACTTGCCTCATGTCAAGATGGAGAAAACACCTCCATTTGGGTATTAAGTGCTGTGTTTAAACTTGATGTGACTCTGGGGTAGATTCAATTGTGATCCAGGGGTGGGGAACTTTTGACCTTTTTGTGTTCTATGGTTGAGCAAATGAATGTATTTTACTTATGTTTGGAAACTAATCTCCATTTGAGAAGAGGGGCTTTGTGGTGGACCAAATGAAGGTATAGCCTAGGGGTGGAGAAGTATTTAGAACAGAGACTTTGTAATTGATTGAATGATTGGAAGGTCCTGGGGTGGGGTAGTCCTTGGAGATTATTTAATCAGGCTTAGTAAATGCTGTATTTGGAATGATGTCATGTTTTGATCTTCTCTGTTCTGGGTTTGTTACTGAATAAAATAGAGAGCACCTATGCTGGTATTTTGAACCTGGGAAGTTGCCTTCTTTTGGCATTACATTACAGCCACCTAGCTGCCCCACTCCTCTTACTTGATTTTCAAAATCTTTTTTGAGCTCCTCCATGTCCTATGACCAATTCATATTTTTCTTGGAGGCTTTTCATGCAGGAGTTTTAACTTTGTTGTCGTCTTCTGGTTCTGTGTTTTGTTCTTCTTTGTCACCAAAGAACAATTCTATAGTCTGATTTCTCTTCCTCTGTTTGCTCATCTTGCCAGTCAATTACTTGACTTTTGAGTTCTTTGCCACAGTAGAACTCTACTTCCAGAGTGGAGAGTGCTATGTCCCAAATTTCTGGAGTTTTGCGTAGCTGTTGCCAGAGTCCCTTCTAGGCACCTGCCTCAGAACTGTGAGGAGGACTGCCTCTCCACAACCTCAACAAACTGCCATGCCAGCGCTCCTTCTCACTGCAGGATTGCCACCCAGATCCAAGCAGGGCAAAGCAAGAGGATCCTTCCTCAGCACCAGCAGAGAGATTCCTGCAGTTGTCCTCTGGTTAGCCCCTTGGTACCCTCCCACTATTTGTGGGCCTGGAGCCTCAGAAACAGCAGCCCCATGGCCGCAGCCACTGCCACCTCTGCCACTGCAGGGGCAGGGACCAGGTTGCACCCAGGTCCAAAAGTTTAACCCTTCACCTTTTACTTTCTCTTTGGCATTTATGGGTTGAGAAGTCTGGAAACCACTAGCTGCTGGTGATTCACTCTCCTGAAATCTGCTCTGGCCAGTCTGTTCTGCTGGTTTGTGCTGACGCAGCCCACACGGGACTGTGCCCTGCTCCCAGCCTGGTGTGATAGACCCTTCCTTTCAGCTTGCCAGGCTGACTTTAGCTGGAGGTTGTAATGGGAATGCAAATTTGGAAGATCTTCCCTGCCCCTAGGCTAAAGTGCACCTGAAGCCTGGGGTGGGAGGCTTGTTTTTCAGTAGATACTTTTTGATTGGCCAGTGGGTCAATAAGGTTGTTACATTCTCTGAGCCAGGAGAAGGCTATATAAGCCCTGATGTGAGGCTTTGTTTTGGGGGCTCACTTTGAGAAGTGTTCTGTGATTTGATCTGAATTCTGGGGTTGTCCAGGGCCCCCCCGGCTTTGAAAAACCCAGATGTGGAAACCCAGATGTTGACTGGGTATGGATGTAATGGTTGGACAGTTTGGAAATCTGTCTACTTGATCTGTTTCTGTCTTGATAATTCTGCCTGTATACTTTGAAGTTTGGGGTGCTGACCTTTTCCCCTGAACAAGGTAAACGATATATGTCTGACGGATTAAAGTAAGCTTGTTAACCCATTTTGAGTTGCTTTCCTTTATCAAAGCAGATCCAAGAACCTGTGGTGGCAGCAAACCCTGAGGACGTGCTTGGGGTGCTTGCTGCTACAGAGGTATATTTCACCCTGTCATTTTGTGGGTTCTATAGCTCTAAAATTTGTTTAGTCATTTCTTATAGGTTTTGGAGGTTACTGGGGAGCAGTTCAAGTTAGTTCCTGCTTTTACTATGCTATCTTGGCTCCACCCCAATATCTTAAACTGAATGTGGCATAGGCACTTCAAAGTAAACTTGTCCAGAATATAAGTCATTATCCTTCCTTCTTAGACCTTTTCCCTCTTCCAGACTACCCTGTTATTGTTGAGCATACAACCATTCTCCCGGTTACTCAAGCTTGCCATGGATCTTTTGTCTGAACTATCTTTTTTCTCCATTTTTCTTCACTCCTCATTCTCTCTCACCCATATGCTTATTTCATTGCTGGATCTTGTTACTATCTTTACAACATCCCCTGTGTGTGAGGGGACAGAAGGGGACATGTATAGGAGATGTCAACACTAGCTCACAACTTCTCACCTTTCTTGTGAGCTCATCTACCTGCCTCAGTCTCTCTCTGCTCCAGTCCAAAAGAATGGAGATTCAGCTGCCAAAGTGGTTTTCCTAAAGTACAAGTATGACCATATCACCTCCCTCCCTCCATTGGCTTCCTGTTGCCTCCAAGATAAATAGAAAGGCCTTTATTTGCCATTTAATGTTTTTTATAAACTGATAATTGTACATTTTTATTCTTATACCTTACTGCCCTCCATGTACTCTATGATCCACCTTTGCTGTCCTATTTGCTATTTCTTGCCCATGGCGTTCCACTTCCCATCCCCATGCCTTTGTATTAACCATACCATTATGCCTGGTAGGTTCTTCCCGTTTCCTTTTGCTGCTTAGTTTCCCTAGTTTCCTTCAAGACTTAGCTCAATGTTGCCTTCTGCAGGGGGTCTGTCCAGCTTCCCTAGCTGCTATGATTTTCCCTCTGACATCTCTCAGTATTAATTAATACTGCATATATCTTGTATGTGCATAGTTGCTTGCATGGTATGTCCTCCATTAGACTGTGAATTCCTTGAAGGTAGACACTGTTTTTGTGCTTTCTTTTGTATCCCTAGTGCTTAGCATAGTGCCTGGCACATAGTAAACATTTAATAAATTCTTGTTGACTGATAACCAATCTTCAAAATTGCACCAAGTTGGCAGGCAAGTCCCAAAGTTTTGAGGATACAAGTGCCCCACTGCAAACTACTAATCCTACTTCTAACCCAGCCCCTACAGCCATCCTCAAAGGGATTAGCTCCTATCCTCTTAAACTTGTGTATTTTTGTCAAGGGAGCCACCTTCCTTTCAGGTGCTCAGGTTTACAACCTTAGGCATCATTTTCATTCACTACACTCACCACTTATTAACTAATTTCTAACTCTTGTCAATTCCACTTCCTAAAGATCTCTTGTAACTGTCAACTTCTCTTCACTCAAATCACAACCATCCTAAGCCAGGACTCTTAACATCTTTCTCTTGGACTATTGCAGTAGTACTCATTGTTTTCCTTGCAGTCATTCTTCTTCAGTCAGTTATCCACACTGTTGCCAAATAGATATTCCTGAAGTTGCAGGTCTGATCATGTCATTTACATTAGATCTCCTTTTCACTTTATCCCATCCCTGCAGCCTGTCTTGATCTCTTTGGAATCTGATTCTTTAATTGCTTTCTTAGCTTCTGTGCCTTCTGAAAAATTGATAAACATGACATTTTCTGTATTGTTCCAAATATAGGACACATTATTCCTTATCCTTTTTACCTGATTTTCTTCTCCACCCTCCCCCAATTTATCCTTCTCCATAAAAACTGGATTTGGTTAATAATTGCTGTCAACATACTTTATGAGAAGATAGTAGTGGTAGTGGTATTTATACCATTGTCCTCCACTTAAGAGATCTTAGCACATTTGTTGTTCATTTGTTTCAGTTATAACCTCCAACTCATTTTACAGATGAGGAAACTAAGGCAAATGGGGTTAAGTGACTTGCCCAGAGTTACACTACTAGTAAGTGTCTGAGGCCAGATTTGGACTCAAGAAGATAAGTCTCCTTGACTCCAGGACCAACACTATCACTGTACCACCTAGCTTCCCTCGTTGGCACATAGTAAACACTTAATAAATGTTTTTTTATTTATGCATTCACGCATGCCATATTGATGTTCCTAAAGCCACAACTCTTTAGAGTTTCCTAATTGCTTGTAAGAAAACAAACAAAAATACCCACAAACAGTTGTTTCTTCTGTAAAGCTAAATATTTCATTTAGGGATTGTACCCATATCTTGAGCCTTAGTGAAGCCATGCTATCAGCACTGAGTTTACTTTTTCAGATTAGGGTCATCTTTTCTCAAACAAGTACATGGACTCTGATTGTACTAATTGAAGTTCTGCTCTCTGAGTTACCTGCTTCTGAAATTAAACTGGCTTGACATAAAAGAGAGTTGCTTTGGACTCTGGATGTTCAGTTCATTTCAACAAACATTTATTAAAGCCCTACTCTCGTCACAGCATGCTGCTACAGCAAGATACTGAGCATATATAATGATAGAAGCAAAATAGTTCTTACTTTCTACTGAATCTGCAAATAAATGATTGCAAATAGATCATGAATGACTGAATGGAATTTGAAATTAATAGGCAATATCAAAACCACAAAAAGCTTCATGAGATACTAAAGTTTTATGTAGAATTTTAAAGGTAAAGAAGAGAAACATAATCTCTCCTAGTAAAGAGCATTTTTTAAAGTTCTTTTTATAGGGACCAACAAACAGGCCTGGGGTGAATGGTTCAAGCCGGATAATAATGAGATACTATGCAAAAAGGGAATAATAATTAGTAGAGTACTTTGAATGTAAACTTAAAAGTGTTTCTTGATGGATTATTTCAGATTTAGAAGGATAAAATCAGATGTAGGAACAGGAAAATCTTGGTGTTACTCTGTTAAAGAGGATGTGAAAAGCTAGTAAAGCTATGTGGTATTTGAGTCTGATGTTTTAAAAATGTTTTACTGTTATTACTATTATTTAGAGAGTTATTCCCTAGCTAGATTGCTTTAAAAAATGGGAAAATGTCAACTGATATACTCCTTTAGAGAATTTTGTTATATTCTTAGTAAAACAGTTTCTTTGGTCAGCTGTTCTGTGTTTAACACAGCCAAAATTACTTAAAGGTATAAACAGTTTTATGTCAGTCACCTTTAAAAAGATGTTTAACATCATCTTCATGTGATCCTCATTTTATTCAAAGGTAAATATTAGGATATAGCATGAACCAATTTTGCTTTTTAAAATTTTTTTGAAATTTTAATTTAGGTACTTGGAAATCCCTTGCAACTTCTTATTTATTGAAGTGGTTTCCTAGACATTTGTGCTTTCCACTGCTTCAGCTTGCATTTTAAGCCTTTTATATGGAGTAGAAAAGGTGTTTTTTTATATCTGATATACTTTCTGAGATTAATTTTTACAAATTATTATCTTAGATATTAAAAATAATCACCATCATCAAGATGGTTATAAATATCCTCTCTATGGCCTTAATACTGAGAGCACTTTCTTAAGAAAGTAATAGCGCCTTTGTTGGTTTCAAAATTAATTGCAAGTCATTTTATCAAAATTTTCATAGCTAATAATATAAAAATTTTGTCTCTAGGGGGAAACTAAGGAAAGTGCTCTAATTTTTTAGATTTGATCTCTAGAACTTGGGAAGAATATTCTGTCTTTAATAGAGATATGACAACCCCTCCCCCCCCAAAGTCTAGCATTAAACAGATACTGATTTAGATTGAAAAGTATAAACAATAGAGTACCCTGTTGTCCTACCTTATCTTATTTCACATTTACAAATATAAAATATTTATAAATGTTAAAGTACTAATAAAAGTCAGGTGATAGGGTAGTGGTAGTGATGGTGGTAGTGGTAGTAACTAGAAGACAGATTATACAGTGAATAACACCTCCAAGATGGCAAGTGACATGAAATTCTTCCCAAGGTGAAATGTCAAGCTACTAAGGATAAACACCAAGAGCCATCCATAGAACCATGATAAATAATGTGTAGGCCAATATACCATAATCTTTTTAGGAAAAAGCATTTCAGCCTACATAGAAGCATAGCGAATAGATTATTGGACTTGTGCTTAGTTCATATCTTACAAAGTCTTTCCTCTTACAATAGACATTCATTATAAAGTGCAAGTGTGCCTGCGTACCGTAGGCCGATGTTCCTTTTGTCCTTCTAAAGTAAAGATGAAAGGCCAATGTGAACATTCTGGCCTATGCTACATGTATAGGTATGTATCTGGCTTTAAATAGAACCATAACTCATTCCTCTTCTGAGCGTCACACGTTGTAAAGACTATATTAGAGTGGTGTGAAACAAAGTGGAGTGGCTTGAGGCATCAGGTGAAAATGTCATTGGGAAATGTTTAAAAAAATAAAAATATGATTCAAAATAGATAATGGTAATCTGTGGTTTTCTAAGTCAGTATGCAACTGGCCACAGGGATAGTAACTGTTATGTTAGACTGACACAACTGTTGTAGAGGATTAGAATCTGTATAGGCTGAGAGAGTTCTCCCATTAAAGAAATCCTAGATCTAGACCATAAAGAAGACTCCAGGCTGACTTGTGACTCAGGAAAGGGATCTTCAGAGCATCATGTTATTGGATTTCTAGATCTGAGGTTAAGAAACCTCACTAACTGCACAGATTATTAGAAAATGATCATGGGCAGCTTGCAACTGTTTTGAACTTCAGTTAACTCATGTAAGACGCAATGGAGACTGGACCTGTGCTTTTATTGCTGTAGTCTTCCCAAGGAAACTACCAATATGGATCCTGTCTTCTCTGAAATTTCTGGGCTTAGAAAATTGTTCCTGAAACTGAATCTCTGCTGTATATTGCTTATTTTTTTTTAAAGTAGGTGGTATATTCAACACGTAACTTTCAAAGCTGTCCTACTTTTCTGTAATTCTTTCTAGCTCGCTTTCTATTTTCTCTGAATACAAAAAATGCTTCATCTTAAGTTTTTTGTTTTATTTTTTGGCTACCGTATCCTTATTCCCCTTCATCTAAACTGGAAGAGGGGGGGAAAAAAGAAAAAACCCTCTTACAAATATGCATTATCAAATAAAACAAATTCCTTTATTGCCCAGGTCCAAAAATATATGTCTTAGTGTGTATCTGGAGTCTGTTATCGTTTTGTCAGGAAGTGGGTGGCATTGGTCATTGATCATCTGGAATCGTGGTAGGTCACACTCCCATTTCTGACACATATTCAACTTGGATTTCTTCTGTATCCTGACTCTTACCAGGTCTTGGCTCTGCTCTCTGAGTTCAGTTTCAGTTTTGGATTTCCCCTCACTACTTCTTAAGTGGTCTTCACACCTCTGGTCTTTCCATCCTATAAACATCTGCCAAAATGATTTTCTTAAATGCAGATCTGATGGTGTGACTTCCCTACTTAACCAACTTTAGTAGCTTCCTATTGCTTCTGGGTAAACTAGACTTGGAAGGGCCCTCTCCCTCTCCTTTCCCACCCCCAGCCTCACATAAACATTTCAGTGATACAGCCAGACATGACACTCCTCTCCCAGCTCTGTGCCTCCTGGAATTGAAGGCAGGAATTCTCTGTTCAGAGCCCACCTCAAACACTTAGACTGGGTGATCTGCAAAAATCAGCTAACTTCTTTGAGCCTTAGTTTTCTCACATGTAAAATGAGGGGTCAGACTTAGCCTCAAAATTTCCTTCCAGCTTGAAATCTGATCTGATGAGATAATGTATGTAAAATGCTTTCCAGACCTTAAGTGCTCTATAAAGCCATTATTATTATTATCACCTTAATCATCTGTGATAATGAAATACTACAAACATTCCCAATTGTCATGAAACAAGGTAGGGGCAGCTAGGGGCGCAATGAATAGAGCACTGGCCCTGGAGTCAGGAGAACCTGAGTTCAAATCCAGCCTCACCTAACACAAAAAAACTAGCCGTGTGACCTTGGGCAAGTCACTTAATCCCAATTGCCCTACCTCCCCCTCCAAATAAATAAATAAATGAAACAAGGTTGAGATGCAGTCTTTATAAGGTGAGAGACATAAAGGTTGTCAACATGAGCAAAGGAGACAAAATTATCCTCATTTGCAGGTGATAGGAGGATCCCAGAGAATCACTGAAGTGAAACTGAGACAAAAGAGACACAAAGTAGGTCCACAAAAATCATCTGCATTTCTTTTTTAGTACTTAACAAAAGGAGAATATTGTCGGGAAATTCCATTCAAAATTAGAAAACGTATAAAATATGTAAGTGCCAACTTACAACGACACAATCAGGACTTAAGGGGTTGGGGGAGAATCCATATTTAAATAAGAATCATCTCCATCATAAGCTACAATCTTGATGGTTTTTTATTATAATATCTTCTATGTTCTACGTATGTGTGTGTCTGTGTTTTTATACATAAAATGAAAGGGTTTTTATGTAAATAGATTTCAGCTCAGCTCAAGTAAAAAGAGAAACTGTTGGGGAAAATGGTTGTAATCAAATATCTATGATAAAAATTTTCTACCTCATATATATATATATATACATATATATATATAGGGATTTGACACATAGAAATACCAAGTGCCATTTCCATAAGTTCTGAAGTCACAAAAAGAAATGCAAATGATAATAATTTGAAAGATTTTTTCCAAATCACTACTGATAGAAGAAAAGCAAATTAAAACAACCCTGATGTTTCATCTCACACCCATCAAATGGGAAAAAGTAGAAAAAATTAGTTTAAGGTCAGGCAGACTGTGGCAATACAAAATACATTGGAACTGTGAGTTGGTCCAGCTATTCCAGAAGACAATTTTGAGTTATGCAAAAACATCCCTAGCTCTTCTGGCATATATCAGGGTTACTTTGTTGTCACAGTGAGGAATCAAGAGTATGACTTGATCAAGTAGGGGAGATCAGACTTTAGAGGTATGAATTTAATTTTGGAATTTAAATTCAAAATAGCAATTATGTAAATATAGAATGTGGGAACTCTGGCTAGACCATAGTTTATGTGAAAGGTTTTGAGATTTATTGACTGTAAGCTTAACAAGTGTCAGCAATCTGACATGGCAGACAAACAAAGACTAAAGCTATCTTGTTCTAAACTAACATAGTATGGAACTGCTATACTTTGCCCTGGGACCCACATTTTGGAAGGGACATTAAGAGTGCAGCATATCCAGAATAGAGGAACCAAGATGGAGCAGGTGAAGGGAGTGGGAATATTTAACCTGAGAAAAAGATAACCTAGGAGAAAATGTCAGCTGTCTTCAAGTATGCAAAGGACTTTCACATAGAAGGATTTTGACCTCTTAGTTCCAGGGGACCACGTGCTGGTCATATCTTAGACTTCCTATCCATTAGAATCCTGTTCTACCTCTAAGATAGGAAGCATTGAAATTCCATTTTCTGACCATAGCTTATCTTCTATTTCATTCAAAGTAAGCTTGTTCTTTCCTTTGTTAGAAACTCTAGTTTCCCTACATAACCCTCATTCTTCAGTCTGTCTACCCTAGTCTGCCCTCCATTCTCAGCCTGGATTCCACTAGTTAACTACAGCTACTCCATTGCTTCCTTGACCTTTACCCATTCCTTACAAGTTTTTATCCCTGGATAATGCTCAGCTTCTTAACTTCATAGTGCTTGTTCTAGGACTAGTGTTGTAAGCTCCTTGAGAGCAGGCCTTGTTTTATTTTGGTCTTTGGGTTTCCACTGTCTAGCATAGTGCCTTATATTTATAGGCAGCACTAAAAAAATGGTCACTAACTTGAACTTTGAATACTGTGCAGCAGTTGAGAGATTTTGGCTCAGTGTTAAAGAAGAAACTTACTAATGATTCGAGCTATAATGAAATGAAATGATCAGTAATGGGCTCCCCTCTACAGGTTTTCAAGTGGAGTCTGGATGACCACCTGTCAGGGATATTATGTTGTAAAGTTGATTTGAGTTATATGGACTCTTTCAGCTCTTGAGAGTCTGTGATAGAAACAAGATCAAGAAATGCTGTCTAAACAGTGGCTTAGTTAGGTGGATTAGAAACTAGTTTAACAATGTGATTAAGACAGTTGTTCAGAAGATCAATGCAAAAGAAAGGACAATTTCTAGATGATGTGACCTACAGGATGGAGAACCTGTCTAGTTCTCTGATCCTCACTATCTCCTTAAAATAGAAATCATGTGCAAGTAATTAAAATTTTATTCATAATCTAGGATGCCAAGATCTCCATTTTCTCTAATTTATTCATGTATGCATTCAGGGATATAAAACTTCCCTTAAGAACGGCCTTTACTGTATCCCACAAGTTTTGGTATGTTTTCTCATTATTGTCATTCTCTTGAAGGAAGTTACTGGTTGTTTCTATAATTTCTTTTTTGACCCACTCATTCTTTAGGATTAAATTAGTTTCCAATTAGTTTTTAGTCTATCTTTCCATGGCCCTTTATTTCATATGAATTTTTATTGCATCATGATCTGAGAATGATGCATTTAATATTTCTGCTTTTCTACCCTGAATTGTGGGGTTTTTATGCGCTAGTACATGGTCGATTTTTGTGTATGTGCCATGTACCGCTGAGAAGAAGGTATGTTCCTTTTTATCCTCATTCAGTTTTCTCCAGAGATCTATCATGTCTAGCCTCTCTAAAAGTCTATTTGCCTCCTTAACTTCTTTCTTGTTTATTTTGAGGTTAGATTTATCAAGTTCAGAGAGGGGGAGATTGAGGTCCTCTACTAGTATAATTTTACTATCCATTTCTTCCTCTAATTCCCTTGACTTCTCCTCTAGGAATTTGGATGCTATACCACTTGGCACATATGTTAAGTAACGATAATGCTTCATTCTTGATGGTGCCTTTTATCAGGATGTAGTTTCCTTCCTTATCTCTTTTAATTAGATCTGTTTTTTTCTTTTGCTTTATCTAAGATAAGCATTGCTACCCCTGCTTTTTTCACTTTAGTTGAAGCATAATATATTCTACTCCAGCCTTTTACCTTTACCTTGTGTGTATCCCCTTGTTTCAGATGTGTCTCTTGTAGGCAGTATTATTGCAGGATTATGGTTTTTAATTCATTCTGCTATCCGCCTCCGTTTTATGGGAGAGTTCATCCCATTCACATTCACAGTTATGATTACTATCTGTGTCTTTTCCTCCTTCCTATTCCCTCCCCTGTTTATGTTTTTGTTTCTTCCTTCTCCTTTCCCCTCTTTAAGAGTTTTCCTTTTGACCACTACCTGCCTGGGTATTCCCTCCCTGTGGCCCCCCCCCCCCTTTACCTACCCTTTCCCCTTACTACTATTTCCCTCCCTTCTAACACTCCCCCTTTTTACCCTCTCCCAACCCTTCCTACTGTCTGTGGGGCACAGTGGATTTTTATACTTAACAGAGTATGTTATTCCTTCCTTGAACCTAAACCAATGAGAGTAAATGTCATACAGTGCTCCTCTCCCTCCCTCCTTTCCCTCTATTATAATGAGTTTTTGTATCTTTTCACTTTAGAATCTTAAACTTAACTGATTATATTGATTCCTCTTTGAACCAGAACCAATGAGAATAAAGTTCATATGTTGTTCATCTCCCTCCCTCCTTCCCCTCTACTATAGTATGTTTTTATGCCTCTTTGTGTGGCATAGTTTACCTTTTTCTGCCTCATTGTTTACTTTTCTCCCATTACAATCCCTTTGCACCCCTTAATAAGGTGTTTTATCAATAGATTAGTTCATTTATACCCACTCCCTCTATATATATATATCCCTTTTAAATGTCGCGATAATTATATGAATTTCAGTATTGACAGGTATCAGCTTCTCATACAGGGATATAAACAGTTTGCTCTTATTGAATCCCAGGTTTGTGTGTGTGTGAGTGTGTGTTTTCCTTGTTTACCTTTTTATATCTTTCTTCAGTCTTGTAATTGGAGATCAGATTTTCCATTGAGCTCTGGCTTTTTCATCAGTAAAGTCTGAAGGTCCCTTATTTCCTTGAATAATCATCTCCTTGCCTGAAAGATTATGCTCAGTTTTGCTGGGTAGTTGATCCTTGGTTGCAGTCCTATCTCTTTTGCCTTACAAAATAACAAATTCCAGTCCCTCTTATCTTTTAAGGTAGAGGCTGCTAGGTCTTATGTAATCCTGACTATAGTTCCATGATATTTGAATTTTTTCTTTTTGGCTGCTGGTAGGATTTTCTCCTTGACCTTGTAATTCTGGAATTTGGTTACTATATTTCTTGGAATTTTCAATTTGGGATCTCTTTCAGGAGGAGTCTGGTGAATTCTTTCAATAACTATTTTACCCTCTGATTCTAGGACCTCAGGACAGTTTTCTTTGACAATCTCTTTGAGGATGTTGTGTCCAGGCAGATTTTTTCATCATGGCTTTCCTATAGACCAATAATTCTTAGGTTATCTCTCCTGGATCTGTTCTCCAGGTCAGTTGTTTTTTCTTTTTGCTTTTTGGAGGGCAATTGGGGTTAAGTGACTTGCCCAAGGTCACACAGATAGTTTTTGTGTTAAGTGTCTGAGGCTGGATCCGAACCCAGCTCCTCCTGACTCCAGGGCTGGTGCTCTATTCACTGTGCCACCTAGGCGCCCTTCAGTTGTTTTTTCAGTGAGATATTTTACAGTTTCTTCCTATTTTTCAATCTTTTATGTTTTGTTTGACTGACTCGATGCATCATCGAGTCCTTAGCTTCAAAACTGATTCCGATTTTTAGTGAATTGTTTTCCTCAGTTTTTGAAGCTCCTTTTCCATATGTTCAGTTTTCATTTTTAGGGAGGTATTTTCTACAGTTAAGATTTTGAACCTCCTGTCCCAGTTAACAAATTTTACTTTTTAAGGATTTGCTTTTCTTCAGTGAGATTTTTTTCCACTTTAGTCACTGTAGATTTAAATTTATCTTCTATCTCTCTAATTTGGCTTTTTTAAATCTTTCTTGAGCTCCTCCAAGAATGCTTTTTTGGATTGAGACCAGTTCATGTTAACTTCTGTGGTCTCAGGTGTAAGTATAGAGTCTGTGTTGTACTCTGAATTTGGTTGTTCTTACTCACTATAATAGTATCGTATTGTTCTTGATTTGACAGATTCCTTATTGCCCATTGTGATTTTCTATGTACTGAATTTTTAGAGTGGATATCTGCTTCTGGGGTACAGATGTACCGTGCTTCTCAGGCTGGGAGGTAGGGGTTTGGTTGTTAACTTTGTGTGCTTTAGCCTCTGGGTGGAGACTGAGACTGAGGCCAAGGCCAGGACTATCAGTGTTTCTTTCCCCTGAGTTACCCTGAGGCTCACAGACCTGTGGAGGAGGGGTGATCTGGCCACTTCAGGTTTCCACCTCTATGCCTCTGGGCTACAGCTCAGGCAGGCTCAGCAGCTGGTGGCCCACAGTGTTGCTGTCTGCAGATTCCCCTGGTGGTGCTTGTGTTGTTAGTGTTTGCTGGCTCCACCCTCCTGGGCTTTGAGAGCTGCTGGTGGTCAGCTGAGGTGGGGCTTGTTGGGACACCTCCTGCCCTTCACTTCAGACTCTATACTGCTTCAGTTATGCCCTTCCTTAATGTCTCCCAAACCTAAAGCTGTTTCCACTAATCCAAGATTTTACTCTGGGTCAGACATTTATCTCTGGGTTTTCTTTGTCCGGGAGGGGGAATCAGAGCAGCTAGGGTTTATTCTGCCATCTTGGCTCCTGGAAAACAGGTGGGTGATTTTTAAACATCCAGGCTGTAGGCTGGCAGCCCCAGGAAAAGCTGCTGTCGCAGCTGCAGGCCCTGCACTTTCTCTTAGCCAGCTCCCACCCATCCTCTGCCCTGTGGGGAGAGGGCTGCAAATCGCCCCACTGGCTGGGGCTTCTTCTCTCCTGTAGTCTGCTCCCAGGTCCACACTGGTGCAGCTCCCACGTGCTCCGCGCTTCCCATGCCCAGACCTATGTGGGCACTTTCCTGGGCTGAGAATCTGCCACACTGTGTCTCCCAATGGGTTCTGTCACTCTGAAATCTGTTTAAATTCACTTTTTAAAGTTTAGTGACAGAATTCATGGAGGAGCTTAGAAAAGTTCCTGCTGGTGCAGAATTAGGTAATGAGAGTCAAGAAAGCAATATACAACCTTTAAATAGAAAAAAAGAACTACATATGTACACAATGAAAAATAAATGTTGCAAAATTATGTAAAATAAGCATGGCTCAAAGAAAGATTAAATAAGATACTCCTAACATCCCTTCACAAAGATAGGAGGTCTATAAGTATGATATATTACACATATTTTCAGACTTTTTTTGAGATATTGATCAGTTATGTTGATTTTTTAATCTTTTTGTATTTAAAAATACTATTTATTATATTGGCTGACTCTTTTCTGGAAGTGGGAAGTTAAAGAATAATGGAAACACTGGTGATATAAAACAAAAGTCAGCAATAAAAACTTAAAAATAGAGAGGATCCTAATAGTGGAACATAATGTTCTTTCATTGACCTGTTTATTTTTTCTATAACCTTGGTGGGGAAGAAAAGCATATTTATATATGACATGAGACAGGAAAGGAATAGTTATTTATGTTAGATGGCAGAATAATGGACCAAAGTGATTACAGCTACTGAAATTATATCCCAGAAAGAAATATTGGTTCCTTCATTTAGGTTCAAACCATAAACTGAATAAATAGAAGATAAAGGAAACTTAGTTCAATATCAGTTCATTGGCATTATCAATATTCATATGAAACATATGAATGAAAGAATTGGCAAAAAAAAAAAGGCAGTACATTAAGCTCCCACTAGAAATTCACTCTTTCCATTTCCCTCTTCCACTCTTTATTTCCCTTCTCCCCAGGATCACACAACTAATTGTTTGAGGCAGAATTTGAACTCTTTTTGACTAGAGGGCTGGCACTGTATCCGCTGTGTAACCTAGCTGTCCATTCATAATGTGTATTACACCGAAAAAACAAGTAGGATTTCTTGAAATAGGGAAACACTAAAAACTTTACCAATAAATATAGGAATAAAATAAAGATGTCCTCTCACCATATTGTTATTTGACAGCTCTAGAAATGCTAGAATAAATATAAATAAAATAATCAGAAAAATAAATTTATAAACACTAGCAAAGGAGGCAGAATTATCCCTATATATTGAAATGATTTTATATAGAAAGCACCAGGTAATCAGCAAAACAAACAAATGATAAAATAACTTCAGCATAGTAGCAAAATTTTAAAAATACAGAAAATCACTGCCTTTTATATGTAATAATAATGCAATTAAGGAAGAAATATTAAAACAGATATCCCATTCAGAATAACTACAGAATGTATAAAATATCTGGGAATCTACCTAACAGGTTATATAAATACAATTACAAAGTATTTTATAAAGATTTACAAATAATTGATGGGGTAGTCACTGTTCATGATTAGGGTTCCACCAACATAATAAAAATGACAATAATAACCCAAGTTTACCTACAGCTTAAGTAGTAAGCAAACTACCAAGGAAGTATCTTTTGAAATTAGACATAATAATTCATTGGAAAGCACAAAAGATACAGAGTCTCAGTAAAATAATGGGGGGAAAGGTAGAAGTGCAGGGAGGAATAGCACTTGCAGGCCTCAGATAATTAGAGTAGTAATTAAAACTGTTGGTTAATAATTTAAAAATAGGAAGTTAGATCCTTGAAACAGATAAATAAGGAAGAAATGGCAACCATTGAATTCACACAAATGTTTGATAAAACTAAAAATATCAACAACTTGGGTGTGAAAGGACTACTAATTTGACAAAGAGCCATTGGGAAAAATTTAAGCCATTTGGAAGAAATTAAGTTTAGGCCATAATCTTGTGTTACCATACAACAAAATAAGCTATAAGTAGAAATGCTATCTGATTATAAAATATCATACCATTAAAAAATTAAAAGAGATTGTTTAGGTACATTGTACAGTTACAGATAGGTGGAAAATTCTTAAACCAAATGAGTTATAGGAGAAATTTAAAAAAATAACATCTGTAGGCGGTGGCTAGGTGGCTCAGTGAATAGAGTACTGGCCCTGGAGTCAGGAGGACCAGAGTGCAAATCCAGCCTCAGACACTTAACACAAAAACCTAGCCACGTGACCTTGGGCAAGTCACTTAAGCCCAATTGCCCCTCCAAAAAGCAAAAAAAAAAAAATAAGATCTGTATTTGATTATATGAAATTGAGACACTTCTGTAGGAACAAAACCAATGCAGCTTAAGTAAGGAAAAGCATAAATTGGGGAAAAATTATTGTATCGACTACTTGTGATAACAGTTAATGTGATATCCAAAATACATAAAAGTACTGTCAAAAATATATGAGCAAAAAACATTTTTCCAATGGATAATTTATAGTAGCAAGCACCCTAGCATACCCAGGATGGCTGCTGGCACAGGTTCTTTGATCTACTTTTCTAAAGGAAAGCAACTCAAAAAGGGTTTTAACAATCTTACTTTAATCAAACATATATCATTTATCTAGTTCAGGGGGAAAAATCAGCACCCTGAACTTCAGAGAATACAAACAAGTTACAAGCAGACAAAAAAAAAAAAATACAGAAAGTAACACAATTTAGCAGACCAACAGACAGGGCTTCTAGCTGTCTGACCATCACATACATACAATTAGTCACCAGAGAGAGAAGCACCAACATCTGGGTTTTCAAAGCCAGGGGGCTCAGTGGCTACCCAGAGTCTCATCTGGCCAAATCACACAACTCTTCCTAAAGTGAGCCCCAAAGCAAAACCTCACCTCAGAGGTATATATAACCTTCTTCATCGTCAGAGAATATTACAACCCTCCTGACCCACTTGACTACAAACTAACAAAAGTTGTGCCTTCCTGATAAGCCTCCCACCATGGGCTCTATGTGACTACATTCAGTCTATTATGGGGCAGAGTATATTTTCAAAGCAGGGAAAGTCCTCAAGTTCAATTTAGGTTTATTAAGGGTCAGGGAAGATCTTCAAATTCACATTACCATTACAGTAATGTAACAAAGGATAAGCTGTTACTGATTACGTGAAAGATTACTCTAAATTGTCCAAAAGGAAGACAAATGCAAAGCATAAGCACTCTGAGGTTTCACCTTACACACAACAGACTGGCAGGAATAAGAAAAGATGGAAATGTTCAAAGTATGCTGCAGAAAGATGGGCATACTGATGGTTGAGTTGTGAACTGGGAGTTTTGACCATTTTGAAAACATGCTGAAAGGATAACTAACATGTCCATTCACTTTGACCTAGAGATCCCGCTGCTAGACGTAAGAGTCCAGGGAGGTCAAAGAAGGAAAAAAAAAGTCCCATTTACACCAAAATCCTGATAGCAACATTTTTTGGTGTGTGTCTGATACATAGTGTTTGGCTTGGAGTCAGGAAGATCTCAGTTCAAATTCTGCCTCAGAATTTTAGTAACTCTATACCTGGGCAAATCACTTAACCACTGTCTGCCCCCAGTTTCC
Source organism: Petaurus breviceps papuanus (assembly GCF_028583685.1). Classification (NCBI taxonomy): domain Eukaryota; kingdom Metazoa; phylum Chordata; class Mammalia; order Diprotodontia; family Petauridae; genus Petaurus; species Petaurus breviceps. The sequence continues at coordinate 20,259,422 of NW_027185876.1, forward strand.
TCATCCACAGAATGGAAATATTAATAGCACCACCCACCTGGTAGAATTGTTAAGGATTAAATGAATTAACATGTCTGTCTTTGTAATTAGCATAGTGCCTAACATATAATAGGTGCTTAATTCGTGATGACTGGACTTGAAAATGAAATGGGTCAATATTTTGTTATGTTAATTGTCCTAAGGACTGGTGAAATGCCTTCTTAAAAAAATCCACATGGTCTACTGGATGAAGTCCAAATTCCTTAACATGTCAGTAGAAGCCCTCCAAACTATTGCCCAAGCTGTCATTGCAGATTTATCTTCCCCAAGCAGCACTTTGTTGTTGGTCGGTTTTTAGTCATGTCCAAAACTTCATGACCACATTTGTAGTTTTCTTGGCAAATCTACAGGAGTGGTTTTCCATTTCCTTCTCTACCTCATTTTACAGATGAGGAAACTGAGGTAAACAGGATCAAGTGACTTTCTCAGAGTCACAGCTAGCAAGTGTCTGAGGCCTGTGAGACTTCCAGACTCCAGACTGGACACTCTATCCACTGGACCACCATAGCTGTCAAATAGCACTCAAAATGTTTGGCAAAAGCCCTGTACCTTTCTGTGCCTTTCCTCATGCTTGCTCTTTTTACTAAGACTGCTTTCATGCATCACTGCTGTACAAAATTTAATCCTTGAATTCTTGACTAAGGAACTCTGTGTTATTCATCTTTTACTCCTCTCCCCCTTAAAATTTTTTTTATATTGAGGTTTAGGGGTGCTGGGGTCCCAAAATAGCTACACACAGGTCCTGCCTGAATGAATTTGACCCAAGCCTTCTTTCAGTCAAATTAAAACAAGATTTTTAAAAAGATTTTCTATATTGGCCAAATTCTTAAGGAATCTGAACATTGGCTAGGCTTAAGGAATCTATCTGAGCATTTGTATCGCCAGTGCACTTTCCTGGAAACAAAATGGATCTTATATACAAAAATACTGTGGGAGGAATCTAGAAGTGGCCAAGCAGTCTGGGGTGACTGGAGGAGGAGTCTAGGGAGGATCTTGATGGGTATGGCTAATTGACTGGAGTGACTGTGAGGTAACAGAAGGGCCCCTGGCCAAGGAAGACTGGGGTCTAGATAGAATCAAGGAGGTGGAAGATTGGGTCAGGTGCAGATCATGAAAGGTGGATTTACTGGGATGAGTACATGCCTTAGAAATAATAAAAGGCCAGTTGAGAGGATTACTAGGATGTTTCAGGCAACTGCCAGATCATGTGGGAAGATTCAAGGAAAGTTCAAGGGAATTTCCAGAGCTTGTACCCCTTCTATGTCTTTTGGTGGTTTTTTGTCATTAAAGTGTTTTCCAGTACCCTTCGTCTTTCTCCCAGAGATCCATGCCATATAACGATATTTTTAAGATGAAAAAAGTGAAAAGTTGTCAATGTACATTTTTAAAAAATGATAATATGTATAGTGGAACACAGTTGTTATTTTTAGTTCCAAATTCCCACTTCTTCTGCCCCCATTGAGAAAGGAAGAAAGACTGTTTAGTTGACAAAACAAATTCATACATTAACCAGTCCCCCATACCTCAATTTGTTCTGAGTCTATCTATATTGTACATATGTGTGTGTTTGTTATTTCCATAAAGTATATAAAAGGTATTTGAGGCAGTAGATGTCACTAGAAATTATTAGGGGCCAAGAAAGGCTTCACTCTAGAAAGTGGTGCATGAGTTGAGTTTTGAAAGAGACTAGGGATTCTAAGAGGTAGAGGTGAGAAGAAAGTGTATTCCAGGTATGGGAGTTGGCATATACAAAGGCACAGGTGAGAGCTAGCCCTTTGCATCATGCAGAGGGTGTAATGGGAAATCATGTGCACTAAGGCAGGAATAGACAGAAGAGTGGCTTGTCTCAGTCTTTCTCTTGATCTTTCTGCTGCATTTGATACCCTTGACCTCTCTCCCTCTAGAATTTCTTGACATTCTTCTTTCTTGATTCTTTTCCTGTCTGTCTAATCTTCTTAGCCTCTTTTTCTCTATTATCATCCACATCATCCCTTTTAATTGTGGGTGTACCCCAAGGCTCTGTGTTGTGGGCACTCTCCTATTCCCTCTTTACACACTTACCTCTCTGTGGATGACTTAAAGATTTATATATTCATATCTAGTCTCTCTTGAACTCAAGTCTTTCATCAACAGCTGCCTTTTAAACTTTTACAGCCAGGTTTCCCATAATCATTTCAGATTCAGCATTTCCAAAGCATTATGCCTTTCCTAAAATCCACCACTCTCCTGAAATTTTTTATTTTAAAAGGGGGCACCACTGTACTTTCAGCCACCAGGCTTTACCTCTTTGGTATTGTCCTTGAATCCCTGCTCTTCTGCACTTCACACATGCACGCAGGTGCTGAGTTTTGTTAGTTCTGCCGGTCACAACATCTCTTTCTTCAGTTACTCTTCTGTCTCCTCATATGGCCACCTGCTGGCAGGCCCTTATCACCTCTTATTCTGGACTACTGCAATAATCTTTTTTTAAAATTAGCTTTTATTGATGTTTTCTGTTTCTTACATCATCATAGTTATCCGCAGTTTCCTTCCCCCCTTACTCCCAGAATTCCATCTTATATAACAAATAGTATTTTTTAATGGAAAAATAATACTGGTTGTACATTGAAAAATCTGAAAACGTGCAATGTGTGACACAATGAACCTCCCACCTTCACAAAGGGATGGGTTGTCCTGTCTTCTCATCCCTCTTCATTCAAGTCCCACTTCATCTTTATAATTTATTACATTTACTTTTGATTTTAAGGGGTTTCTTTCTTTCCATTTACACTGTTGTCATTGTGTATACTATTTTCTTGGTTCTGATTTAGTATCAGTTTCTGTAGATCTTTCTGTGTTTCTTTATATTCATTACACATCGATCATTTCTTCTAACACAGTAACATTTCATTATACTCATGTAGCACCATTCCCTCTGTGATGGGCATCTATTTTGTTTCCAATTCTTAGCTATTACAAAAAGGGCTGCAATAAGTATTTTAGAGTATATGGGGACTTTTTTCCTAATCAGTGACTTCCTTGCAACAAAATCTCAGTAACAGTCTGGCTCAAAGGATATGGACATTTTAGTTACTTTATTTGCAAAATTCCAAATTGTTTTCCAAAATGGTTGGTACCATTTCACGGCTTCACTAACAATGTATTAGCATGTCTGTATTTCCTCCACCTCTCTAATATCGGTTATTTTTTAGTCAATTTGCAGGGTGTGATATGAAACCTCAAGGTTGTCTTAATTTGTCTTTCTCTTATTATTAGTGATTTGGAGTATTTTTTTCGTGTGATTATAAATACTTTGCAGTTCTTCTTTTAAGAACTAGTTGGTTGGGGCGGCTAGGTGGTGCAGTGAATAGAGCACCAGCCCTGGAGTCAGGAGGACCTGAGTTCAAATCAAGCTTCACACACTTAAAACAAACTAGCCGTGTGACTTTGGGCAAGTCACTTAACCCCAACTGCCCTACCTTCCCCCCTCCAAAAAAAAAGGCAGAAAACAAAAAAAAAAGAATTTTGGGGGCGGCTAGGTGGCACAGTGAATAGATCACCGGCCAGGAGGACCTGGGTTCTGATTTGGCCTCAGAAATCTAGCCGTGTGACCTTGGGCAGGTCACTTAGCCCCAATTGCCTTTCCCTCCCTCCTCCAAAAAGAAAAAAAAAACTGGTTTGTTCATATCCTTTGGCCGGAGAATGACTTTTAATAGACTTTTAGTTACTCTAGCTCTCAAATCCATTCTCCGCACAGTTAAAAAATTAATTTTTTTTTTACAGAACTCACCATTATGTTACCCTGTTCAGTAAAAATCAGTCACTGTATATTTCTCTAAGACCAAATAAAATAAAACCTTTCACAACCTGATTCCTACAGTTCTAGCTTTATTATACCTTAACTCTTATTTACACTCTCCAGTCCAGCTAAACTGGCCTGCTTGCTCTTCCTCATACACAAATCTCTCTTCTTACTCCCTTTGCACATGCCATCTCCCATACCTGGAATGTATTTTCTTCTTACCTCTACCCCATAGAATCCCCAGTCTTCTTCGAAACTCAACTTACTTGTTGTCCTTCATTCTCAAAGAGGATCAAAATGACATCACTGTTTTAGACTCAAGTTAGAATATATTCTGAAAGATGACCTCAATTCATAGAAATTAAGCAAAAATTAGCAACAAGAAAATCACAAGACTAAAAAAAATGAACTTGAAAAAAGTTACTCCTCAAGCCTCAAACCTCATGCATACAAAAAAATCTAACCAGAAGGAAAGATAGCTAACGTCAATAAATGGTTCTGATGAGGAATGGGACCTGAACCACCCCCCTCCCCCCCAAAAAAAACCAGCTCCTGTACTTTTCCCATACATCCTCATCTAGATATTCAATAATCCTTTAAACTGCCCTTTCATTGTGGCCCTTTGTCTTTACCTGCACTACCCCAAGCAACTAGTCACTTCTTAATCCCATCCAGATCTTCCCACTGTATTTCTGTATAAAAGTGTCCATCTTGCCCTCATTAAATTGCTCAGATTCTTAAATCTGACCTGCTTCTTTTGGCGTCACAAATAGCCCAGACTCACTAGGAATCTCACCCATGCCAACTGGTGTTGTAATAAACTACTTGGCCTGAAAGAAGGCTTCGGTAGTCAAATTCTTTTGAGGCATACTGGGCCCCTTGCCCTTGCCTTTCAGGGTTCCCAAGATCCCTAGACGTCAACAGTTCAGACTCCTCAGAGATGGAAGACTCTATGTTAGGGCTGATTCTTTTTTCTTCCTGTGTCATGTAGCCAGCCCTCTGCTACCAAGAGCAAACACGAAGGATGATAAAACATCTCAAATAGAAGCAACAGTTTTTCAGTCAGAAAGTTGAATGCTCCATTATCTTTGCCTCTGAACAAAAGATCTCATAATTTTCCTTGATTTTCCAATATTTGTTCATGGTTTATTGATGATTTTGTTTTTAATATCACTGCCACTTTCTGATAACTTTCCCTCAAATTAAATAATCCTCCCTTGCACCAAAGAATATCACTTAAAACAAACCATCCCAGCTACAGCATCTGATAAGGCATGTGCAACATTCCTTCTACCAAAAGGCAGAAAGTGCATATCATTATTTTCAGTTCCCAGGAGCCAAAATTGGTGCTTGAATTTAATCTCAATTCTAATGGCCTGCAGGGTTGTTAATTCATTTTGTGACTATCTAAATCAATTTTTTAGTTTAATTTTTTTCCCTTTTACATTATAGCGATTTCCCCCTAAATTCCTCCCCTCCCATTTAACTCTTCCTGTAGCAAACTTCTTTTGCAAAACCAACCAGTAAAGCAGACAGTATACACACCACATTGCATATCCATAGCCCTACCACTCCACTGAAATCAGTCAATCAAAAGCATTTATTTAGTGCCTATTATTTGCCAGGCACTGGGCACTGGTGAATAAAGACAAAAAATGAAAGTCACTAATCTCAAAAAGCATACTTATTGTAGGGTAAGACACAGAGAGAAGAGTGTGTGTATGTATGTGTGTAAAAGCTAAGTTTTTTATGTAGCTAATTTATATAGTGCTTTAAGGTTTACAGCACACTGTACATATATTATTTCATTGGATCCTCACAACAACCCTGAGAAGTAGGTGTTATTATTTATTCTCATTTTACAGATGGAAAGTTAAGACTGAGAGGCTGCCATACATATACACACATATGCATATACACACATATTTGTAAAGTACATAAAAATATAAAATCTATACATTGAGTTAAGTAGAAGAGATTGGGGGAAGAGGTTGTATCAGCAATGCCATATTCACAATGCCTATAGAGATTACAAATATGCTGATATAATTATCCATCACAAAATACATCATGCTTGCCATATGGGGGAATAAACTAGAAAATTTATTAAGATACCAAAAGACTGAGTCCCAAAACCAGAAAGTGAAAGCCATCAGAGTAGTTATGACATTGGCACAGGTAGATAAAGTAGAAAGCACCCACATTTTCAAGCCTTTAAAACAGAACAGGCTACCTCAGGCAAAGGTCCTCCTCTCCCCACGCACAGCAACCACCCAGCGTCCTGGAAGCGCGCTCCCAGCAGCTCCGGCCCCTGGCAGTCCTCAGCAGGAGTCCTTAGCAGTCCTAACTCAAAAAGGGCTTCGCGCTGCCGCTGCCTCTGCTGCTGCCGCCGCTGTCGCCACCACCACCGCCAGCCACCACAGGAAGGCTAGCTTGGCTTTCGCTTTCTCTGGCTTTCGCTTTCGCTTGCTCCGCCCCTTCCTGCTACGTCAGCACGTTCAATGGGGCATGGAAGATCTTTAAATCCCATAACCCTTACAGAGGTGTAGGGGTGGGGAGGTCAGGATAGGCTTTGTGTAAAGTAACTTAAAGGAAGATATTGTAGGAGTGTTAGAAGTGATGAAGGAGCGCATTTTTAGCATGGTCATGGGAGGTGGTGTGCTGTGTTGGAGAAGCAGACAGAAGGCCAATTTGACTGAACTGAAAGGACACTATACTTATTATTTCCTTAAGTTGTCTCAGGCCTCTAGGTTCTTTAGGATTTATGACAATTCATCAGACAATTCTTGGTTCTACTTTTAAAATTTTCCATTATTTTATACAAATCTCATTTTTGACTTCCTCATTTTCATCATTTTTACAGTACAATAAGATTCCATTATATTAATATGTGGTGTTGTTCAGTCATTCAGCCTTGTTCAACTCTTCATTGCCCTATGGACCATGGGGTCCATGGGGTTTTCTTGGCAAAGATATTGGAGTAGTTTACCATTTCCTTCTCTGGTGGATTAAGGCAAACAGAAATCAAGTGACTTTCCAGGATCACACAGCTAGTAGCTAGTAAATGTCTCAGACCAGATTTGAATTCAGATTCTCCTGAGTTCAGGCCCAGTGTTTTGTCCACTGAGCCATCTGGCTTCCCCATGTAATATATAAAACAGTTTAATAAGCCTTTCCTTAATCAGTGCTACACTTTGTTTCCAGTTTTGTTGTCTTTTTGGTTTTGTTTTGGTTGTTTGATAACACAGAATGCTACCACGATGACTCTGTTTACTTAGGCCCTTTTCTTTCATCACTGGGGAAGATACCCCATTAGTGGATCAGTTCTTCAATATTTGTTAAGGGTTTAATATGTGTTGGGTGCTGTGCTAATAAACCTTGGAGGTACACAGACAAAAGCGATAAGTGTGTCAAAAGTCGTGAATATTACACACAGTTGTATACATAACTTTTCCAGCCTTATTATCTGTTATTCCACTTACTTTGCACTCTGAAATATAGCCAACCTGGACTTTTGTTGCTCTCCTCTCCATTCCTTTTCTCTGTCAGTTGTGACCTGTGCCTCATAGAATCCCTTTTTTCTTTCAATTCTCAAAGTCAAGCATCACATTTTCCATGACACCTTTTCTGATCTCCCCAGCTCCTCGTCCTCTCCTTCCCCCAAATACCTAGTATTTGTTTCAGATTGATTCCATGTATATATTCCTATGTAAATATCTCCACCACTAGAAGGTAAGGTCCTTGAACGTAGAGACCTTTTCTTTTTTGTCTTTGTATTCTCACTACCTAGGATAAGACCTGACATATGATATTTAGTGTAAAATGTTTACTGATTGACTTTTTGGAGATGTAAAATCATACTGGTTGTTCATAATTCACATACTTATCTCCTTTTTGATGTGGTTCTAGCACAGAATTGGTCATCCTTTACCAATCCAGGTTACAGAAAAATAACTCCAGTGTTAATTTCATTTTCATTATCATTTCTTAGCAGGATTCCACCATTTGGCTGGAAAGCATTTGAGGTTCCGTTGCCAATTCATGATGTATTTTCTAGGCAGCTGGCCAGGCAGCCACTTGTATTTTCTCTGAAATATAATTTCTAAGCTCAGTTTTGTCTTATGAATGTTTTGCTTTTAGTTGCAGAACCCCAATAATTTAGTAGAACTATAGGATTTTATATGTGGAAGAGATCTTAGAAATAGTATCTAAGATTTATTCCTTTTGTAGTGCCAGCCTTGTTTTACTTGGGGGAGTGGGGGCATGGCCTTTAAATGAGATATGTAAAGTGCTTTGTAAACTTTAAAAGGCTATGTAAATGTCAGGTATCATTTTTATAATTAATGATGATTGAATCTTTGCTAGGTCTCTAGAATTTGCCTGCAGACCATTAATTCTTCCAAATTGTTGGTTTTGTCACTTGTTTGAAGTCCCAACGGTTATTGATTTAGTAACTGAGTCTTCTTGTAATTCTTTTAGCTTAAATGCTATGGCATTCAGCCTATCACTGAATGGGCTTTACCTCAGTCAAACTGAGACTTGGGAAAGACCTTAACTTAAAAAACCAAGGTCTCCCATTGCATTCAGGGCCATCTCCAGTGGCCTGATCCATATCTTGCCACTGAACTCAGATGACCCTGGAGGAGAGAATGAGCCTGGTGACTTTGCACAGCCTTTCCTGACTTAAATCCAATTCTTTTGCAAATCATAACATCACCTTCCTAACATGGTGTTCTTTGAAAAAAAAAAAGGACAAATGGGACAATAGAGAGTTTCATTAACAGTGGTGTTTTTAAGTATAATATAACCCTCACTTTGATCTCTTTTAACCTCTCTATAGTTACCATTAACTTCTTTGAAATATAGTTAGTCTTACTTTTTTAGGTTCTACTGATAGAATAAATTCTCTTACCTTTCATTTTAAATTTGCTGTGAATCTTTTTGTTTTAAGTAGGTTTCATATAATCAGTCAGTAAACTACTAATATGCCAAGTGCTGGAATATCAATGTAAATGAAAACAAAGTCAACCCTTGCCCTTTAAGAAGTCTAATCGAATGAGGGAAGACAATGTGCAAAAAAGAAGGTTGCATGATAGAGAAATCCAAAAACAGTGCAGCTAGTGGGAAATTTAGAGAGGACTGTGCTCACTTACCTCCTTAAATTAGAGGCTCTCCAGTCAGAGGATCTATTCAGAACAACAAAGAGAGGGTATTGATAAGATGTGAGTACCAAGACTGATTCAGTCTTGCAGGATAATGAGATTTCCCCAAAATGAATTTCTTGGGGAAAGAAAGCAAAAGCAAAATTGAAAGAAGTCTAAAAACAGAGTAGGTGGTAGGAAGTGGAGAGAAGACTATCCTGGGAGGCCCCCTCCTTAAATAGAGGCCCAAGTGCCTCCATTTAAATTAAAATTAAATTTTTATTGCCTGTCTGGAGCCCATGGTCCTGACCTCCAGTCAAAAGGTATCAGAGGCCCTCCAGTCACAGTATTAGATGGTACTAATGAGCCCCTGAGTACCAAGTTGCTTTCTCAATCAGTCTGTCTCCCTCTTCTCTTTTATGGGTGAATTAATGTTATTCACATTCATGATTATAAGTTTAAAGCAGAGAAGAGGAAGGAGATAGGAAAATATTTTAATAGAATTTGATTTTTTAAAAAACATCTTAAATTATGTGTCCATGACTTGTTTTCCAGGTCAGTTATTTTGAGAGTAGACATTTCATATATTCATTGAATTTGTCTCTCTTTTAACTACTTTTGTACCATTGAACTTTTTAGTTCTTACTTCCATTCCACCTCCCCCACCCCCTTCACCCAGATTGACCACAGGAGTTCCAACTTCCCTTCTAAGTTGTTTATTCTACTATTTGTCTTTTCCTTCAGTTCTTTTATTAGGACTTTAAACCATTCATCAAGTCTTTTTGGTCATTCTTTGGTCTTTTCTGGAATTCTTGAAGAATTATTCTCTTCTGTAGTTTTATCCTGGGAGTTACATAACAAATGGAGCATTTTTTTGTTGTTGTTGTATTAGTAGTTTTCCTTTGGTTGTTTCCTCACTTTGTCTACTCTTCTCTTACTCACAGTCTGGGAGTCTAATTAGGAGGTTATTATAGTTGTTTAGACAAGAAGTAATGAATGCTGGAACCATAGTTGTGGCTGAATGAGCAGAGAAAAGGTCCTGGATTGAAGAGATGATAGAGAAATGAGATTAACAGCTCTGGGCAACTGTTCACATGTAGGGGTGAGGGAGAAGTTGTGGACGAAATCAGAGATTCTCTCATTGACTAGAAAGATGGTAGTATCCTCAACAGAGATAGAAAAGTTTAAAGGAAAAACAAGTTTAGGGAGAAGATGAGTTATATTTTGATCATACTGAGGTTAAGGTGCCTATAAAATGTCCAAATGGAACTATCCAGTAGACAGTTGGTACCATAGGACTGAAGCTGAAGAGACGAGGGCTGTGTTTATAAATCTAGAATTCATTTTTGTGGAGAGGATAATTGAAACTCTGAGACTTGATGAGGTTACCAAAAGGTAGAATATGGAAGGAGAAAGAAAGGGGGCACTGAACAGAACTCTGAAGGTACTCTCAACCTTAGGAGATGAGACTTAGATGATAATTGAGCAAAGGAAATCTAGAAGGAATGGTCAGCTTAATAAGAGAGGTGAACTTGGAGGGAGTAGTGTCCTAGGAGATAATTGAGTATCCAGAATAAAGGGAGTGTGGTCCACAGTGTTTAAAGGAACATCATAGGTGTACATAGAGTGTGGACCACATGGGTCTGGATATGTTGGCCTATTCTCTGTGAATGTCTGCATTCAGCAGCAATGTCAAGAAGGAGGAGAACTGAGAAAAGATCTTTTGATTTAATAATTAAGAGGTCATTGATAACCTTGGAGAGATTAGTTTCAATAGGATAATGAAAATTAAAAGTCAGACTTATAGGGAGTGACAAATTGGAGGAAAGTGAGGAAGTTGAGACAGTGACTGTGTGAATATCTGTAATCATAATACCTGCTCATAACTAGAAGTGTTAAAATGCCCAGATGTACAATTTTTCTTCCATTAGTTACATTTTTTAATTAATAAGTCACTTTTTTTGTATTTTGATTACTTTTGCCCACATTATCACCCCACATTCCCTTTTTCAGAAGTGAACAAATGAAACTCTTAAATATCTATATATCTATATCTATAGTTCAGAAAAACAAATACCCATGTTGACAATATCCAGAAATCTGTGTCTCAGTCTGAATTTTAAGTATCACCATCAGATCTCTGAGTCAGGAACTGGGTGGCATATTTCATCTTCACTTCTCTGGACTCATGATTTATCATTGTGTTGATTAGAGTTCTAAATCTTCAAAATTTGTCTTTTTTTATAATATTGTTATTTTGTAAATTATGCTCCAATTTCTGTTCACTTTGTATCTTTTCATAGTCTTCCCAGTTTTCTCTGAAACTGCCCATTTCATCATTTCCTATGGCACAATAATATTCCATTACATTAGTATACCATAATTTGTTTAGCCATCCTCCAACAGATGGTCATCCTTAATAAAAAATACAATATAATAGATAATGTTAATTTGTGGTTTCCTGAGTCAGTATGTGGCCCCACAGGGGAGGAACTGTTTCTACTTGAGTTTGACACAAGTGTTCTAGAGTCTCTTATTTCTTCAGATTGTTAATTTTAATTATCTCATATCGATTCTTCATAAGCATGATTTTTAGTGTGAATGTTTTTAATCTGTCTTCTCCACATATTGTCCCCTCTATCATTCCTCCTTATCTTCAATCACTCCCCTTCTACTGGCTGTTTTCCTACTGACTACAAACATTACCAATTCTCCCTTATCCCCCCCTCCCCAAAAAAGTCTCATTTAATCCATCTGTTCTTACTAGCTATTGTCCTGTATCTATTTTTCCTCCCTTTTGTGGCTAAGGTGCCTCCACTTCTTTTCTTCTCATTCTCTTCTTAATTCTTTGTAGTTCAGCTTCTGATCTCATCATTCAACCAAAACCACTCTCTTGAAATTGCTAATGATCTCCTTGCTGTTTCTCAAACATAATTCCCCATCTCCTTAATTTCAGGCATTTTTACTGTCTGTCCACCATGTCTTACAGCTCTCTGTCAGATCTTCACTTCCTGGCTTCCCTTGCCTCCATGTGATGTTTCAGCTAAAGATGGGCCTTCTTCAAAAAATCTTTTCCTAGTGTTCCTTAATTTTATTACTGCCTCCCTCAGACTGCCCTCAGTTTATTCTGCATATAATCTAGTTTGTACCTAGTTGTTTGCATTTTGTCTCTCTTATTGGACTGTGTGCTCCTTGAAGGGAGGGACAGTTTTTTGTTTTTGTTTTTTTTTTTAAAGCAATTGGGGTTAAGTAACTTGCGCAAGGTTACACGGCCAGGTGTTTCTGGGTGGGTGCTAAGTGTCTGAGCCTGGATTCGATCCCCAGGTCATCCTGACCTTATTCACTCTTACTTGCTGTGCTACCTGGCTGCCACAGTTTTGTTTTGTTTTTTACATTTCTTTATACCCTCTACTCTTAGTAAAGTGCCTGGTACACAATAGGCTCTTAATAAATGTCAGTTGGTTTAACTTGACCCAACTTTAACCCCTGTTTGTTATTTAAAGCCTTTCATAACATAGCATGCTCCAGTTCTCTTACACCTTACTCCTGTCAACCCCTGGCCTCCTTGCTCTTCCATGAGCATGATACTCTCTGCTCCAGGCATTTTCTCTGGCTTACCCCCATGCCTAGATTACTTTCCCTTCTCATCTCTACTTATTGACTTTTCTGTCTTCCTTTCAGTCCTAACTAAAATCCCAACTTGTACAGGAAGCCTTTCCCAAACCCTCTTGATTCTATGCCTTCTCTCTTAAGTATTTCTTATTTCTCCTGTATATAGCTTGTTCATACATATTTGTTTGTTGTCTCTTCCTGTGATCTCATAGTGGTTTGTTTGATTTTTGACCTCTTTTTGTATCCCTAGTTACTGGCAGTGACTGTAGTAGGTTACCTAATAAATGTTTATTGACTGACACCAAATTCAGGGGACTGGTCTGATTTCGAGCCTATAAACTGACATATGTCTGATTTACAACTCTGGCCTAGATGATTCTTTTTTTAAACAGAATTACCTCTCCACATTTCACTTCCTATTTTTCTACTAAGTAAAATGTCCTAGGATGAAAGCAAAATCTGTTTAATGATGTGACATCCTTGTTGGGAAGACAAAGAAGTGGGGGAGGTTTTATCAGTCCAGTACCATTTTGTCTCCAAAATCACTAAATTAATAAAATAGAGAAAGGTTCTCTACCAGTACTGTAAATTCTAACAATAGACAAAACATATTCTAAAAATCCAACAAGTCATTTGTTTTTCCTCATTTGCTACCCAAAAAGGAATGGGCTGGGGCAGGTTATTGAAGCAGTTACCTAGATGAAAAAGGTTATGTTACTTTGTAGCTTCTGAGACTTAGCCATTTGAAAAGCAACATGGTATAAAGCAAAGAGGGCTGGTTTTATACTTAAAACCTAGGTTTAGTTCTGGCTCTGACATTTACTGGCTTCTGTAAATTAAGGATGTCATTATATTACTTGGCTCATATGGTTGTTGTGAGGAAATCACTGTGTCATTCTTCTTTGCGCTATCATCATTTAGCCTGGCTCCTTCACTGTCTGAATTGTTTTCGTCTGTGTTAAAGTATCTCTTTAAAGATAATTTTTTAATTAAAACTTTAAACTTTTAATTTTCAAGCTTTATAAAATAGAGGGAGAACTTACGTGGAATGCTTTCACAGCTAAATGAAGCAAATGTTATGATCTACTTTTTTTATCTGGCCTCCCTTAGACTTGGCTAATACTGCAGTATTACTTGCTTGGACTAGTGCTGTACTCTCCTAACCAACCTTGCTTCCATTCTCTCCCTGCCTCTTTTCATCTGTCCTATATTCTACAATCTTCTCTCTCTGAAATTCCTCAGAGGTTTTAGACTAGAGATTTAAATAGTAAGCCAGGATTCATTCAAGAAATTTATCCATTCAGGAAGTATTTATTGAGATACAGTGCTTTGTGGAACACTGTACTAAGTGCTGAGAGAGATTTAAAAAGTGAAATAAGATATAGTCCTTCATTTTGTAGAAGGAGATCACAGTTAATTGCCATGTATTTATGTGTAATTACTTAAAGTAAAATAATGTGAAAATTGACTTTTGCTATAAAGTAAGACCCATTTGGGCATTTTTAAGGAGGAGGAGGATCAAACTAGTTGGTCCCTGGTCGAATTCCAGGAACCTAGCAAAAGACCTTGGGAAAATAAAGACAACTGCTGTCTGTTTATCCCATAAATAATAAACATCTGTCATTGATTTAGTTCCTTAAGGTTTGCAAATGGCTTTTCGTAGTCTTCTAAGAATCTTGTAGGGTAAGTTTCAGAGGTGTTATCCCACTTTTACAGATGAAGAGACTGGGGTTCAGCTTGAATAAGTGAGCTGTCCATGGTTACGTAACTTGTTATGTGTAAGAAGCAATTATTTTAATCCATATTTTTGCGTGACAAAGTCTAGCCATCTATTCAAGTTTAATATTTATTGACTCCCTCTTCTCTGTAAGACACTGTGCTAAAAGCTGTGGAAAATACAGCAATGAACATAACATGATTCCTGGCCTCAAGGGGCTTATAGTTTTGTATATTTGTGGAACCCCTGTTCTTCCATAACAGGGTATAGGTATTATCCAAAAAGTGACCTGTTAAAATCTAATTCCTCTGTGATTCAAGCAATTTTAATTTCTAGATTTAAATTCTTGTATATGTTAGAGGCTTTTATCTTTACTAAACTCTACTCATTCTTTAGAATCCCTTTCTTTTTATTCACTTTTAGTGGCAGCTGCCATGGACAGAGTGCTGGGCCTGTAGTCAGAATATCTGAGTTCAAATGTAGCTAGTTTATACTAGCAGTGTGAATCTGGGAAAGTCACTTTAACCTTTGTCTACCTCAGATTCTGCAACCGAAAAATGGGAATAACACCACCACCTATCTCTCAGGGTTGTTGTTGGGATAAAACGAGATGACATTTGTAAAGTATTTATATAGTACTTGGCACATTGTAGGCACTATATAAATGCTTATTTCTTTCCCTCCCCTTCTCTTATCTTCACATAGAAAGGCAAAATGTGTCAAACTTCTCTTTTAGTCTCAAGATTTTACACCTTTTGACTTCAAGATTTGTTTTTGCATTTAACTTTTCATGAGAATGAAATATTTGTAAATGATTTTATTTGGCTAGAGTCTAGCCAAATAAATGTCTAGCTGCTAGATATTGAAATTTTGGGTTGCCGGAGGTAAAAATGTATCAGATTTTCATCCTCTCATATTTGTCCTGTAATTTTAAGAAGAAAAAGGATAGTAAAACAGCAGAAAACAATCTAATTATACTTGCCCTCTTCTTTGTTTTCTGCCTCATTTTTAAAGTGAAGGATCTGACCTCTGTGTTAGTATCATCATGGTTTTTCATCATAAATTATTTTACAAAGTGAACTATGAACAAGGAAAAAAAACTTAGTGTGAGTTTTTTGGGTTTTCTTAATTTAAGAAGTGTCTTCAAAATTTTCTTACGTTGTATTTTCAGAAGTATAAATCATGCCAGCCCTCTCCTGAAGGGATTTAGTAATTTATTTTTAATAATGAGCTGCAGAAAACTCTTTATTCTGTTGGCTTGAATTCATCTATTTTAACAGCATATGGCATGTTTCACTTTCCCAGTGGTTTGTACCCCATTAAATCTCTCTGTGTGTTTCTGGTCACTTTAATGTCACTAGCTCAGCTGTTTCTTTGAAGTACTGCCCATTAGCCTGAAAGGAAATATAGGAAGAAATTGTAAGTATATATAGAGGGGGAGAAATTAAAGCAAAAAGTAGCAGGTTGATTTCTGTGATATGAAGAATTATGGAACTGTCAATGGATTATATACTAGAGAAGTCCTTTATTTAAGAAAAAAATCCTACAAGTGGTATTACAGTGATAACATTGATGACTCAACTTTTTTCATCGTTACATACATATTAAATCTCACTTGTGAAAATAATTCTTTTATAAATTAATAAGTGTATTTGCAGACTTGGTACTGTGTGAATGAAGGACTCAGCAGCAGTCCTTTTGAATGGTAAGAGGTTGATGGAGTACTGTACTGTATGTGCGAGTGAATACCCTTGTGTCCCTAACTGATCATGGACACTTTCAGCATCCTCTTGGGTGCCTGATATGGATGGGAATAGTTTAATTTAAAAACAAAAACAACAACTACAAAGCCAGGGGAGTGGTCATCCCTGTATATCATTTTGAAGATGGGACATCAACTCAACTGAGGCCTGTGAGTTCTCTTTTCTGTTTTATTTTAATCATTACGTATTATTTAGTTCTGAGTGGGGTATAGGGTACAATGACATACTGATTATTTCAAATTTCAGGTTTTTTCCTAAACTTTGCTACTGTAAAACATTTACTCTTAATGGAAAGTATGGTCATTTTTAGTTGATACTTGAAACAAATGCATGGAAAAGGGGAGTTAGTATTTATCACTGTGAAGTTAGAATTAGTGATGTTTCTGGTTATCATCACTACATTTAACTCAAAGAGAATAATCTCTTTAAAATCAAATTTCTTCATGAAAAACATGGTTACCTCTCTAAAAAATGGCACTTTTTAATTTTCCACGGGGAACACTAATTGTTGCCCTTTCTAGATTTTGAGTAATTGTTGAACCATAAGAAAATACTTGGCTTTGTTTTTGATTTGTCAAAGAAGGGGATGGGATTTATTATTGGGAGTGGGAGACGAATTTTCTTTTAAAAAGATACTATAATTGGCATTTCATTCACTCAGTGTTTAAACTTTTTTTAACCAATCTGAGACCATTTCAATCTTTTTCCCATTGCCAGCTGTGTATGTTGCTATGGGAACTCAGTGGGGTCTGTGTGTGATTACTGTGCTAAGGACCACACCTGGCTTATTTGCATTCAATTTAAGTTGGGGGAAATTCAAAAGAAGAAAAAGAGTGTAGATTTGTCAGTGGGCAGCCAGAAAGGGCTTGTCATTTTGTAACCATCACAGTGGACTAAGAAGGAAAGAAGGGTGATGGCTTTCTGAGCATTTGTGATATATTTATTGAAGTTTAAATTATGAGGCAGTTTTATATGCTTATTTGTTGTAATACAATATTACTATTTCCCAGTAAATCTGATATCTCTTAAGTATTTAAGGAATACTAAATGTATACTGACTAGGTTTTTTTTAAGTTAAGTATCTTGTGCAGCATAATACTAATTTGTGGAAGTGTGATTATGAGCACATTAGGAGAATTAAGGCAGAATTTTCCCTTAGTCTCTACTTTCCAACAATTCTAGCCATTATGACCCTATTCTTTTATAATAACCAACATTTTCTTTCTAAGAAGGCATTCAAACAATTTCCACAGATTTTTTTCTATTTGAAAATTGATCTTAAGTCATTAGCAGACACTAAGTGGTTATTGAGGCTGTAATAAATATAACATAAAATTATATGTGCCATTTGTATAGGCTTTAAGTATACTTACATAAAATATGGATAGATTTAAAGTGATTTAATTTATAAGAAACAATTTAATCAGTTTTTATCTGTGTATTCTTATAACCTTCATTTTATATTTATGATTCAGAAAATGATATAATGCATACTTATATGCATTAAAAAAGCAAACTTAAACTTTCAAGATAGAATTTTAAAGTAATTTTCAGATTAATTTTTGCAGCTACAGCATAAAAGCAGTCGATATTTTTATCTTATTTGCTAAACTCATTGAAAAAAGACTTATTTAAATCAATTGGAAGCAAGCGATTTTTAATTCAATAAGTTAGTAAGGGTATTAGGTATGTTTTTGCTAAGCTATATTTAGTCATTATCTAAGACAATAGACATTTAAGTTTATTTTATGTCACCAAAATAGTAATTCATTTGTTTAAACAACTTACTATGTGCGAATTGTTTTGTGGGATAAAGAAGAAAAAGGCAGTTCCATTTTCACTGAATTGATGATGGCCTAGGATGCTTTTCTTCAAAATACATTTTGACAATAAGCAAATCTGTTTAAGTGCTTTAAACTTTTGGTCACTGTGAAAACGATGTCCAGCCAGGTCAACATGAGAAATTTAAAATAATGCTAAAGATCTTGAATTTGTAAAACAAAAAAAGAACCCTTTTACATATATTATTTTATTTGATCTACATAGTTAGATATGTATGTAGTTATATATATAGTTATTATATATGTATATATACATATAGTTATTCCTGTTAGTAAATGGAGACGCAGAAATTGAGTGACTTGTCAGATGTGGCAGAACCAGGACTTTAGAACCAAAGTCTCTTATTATAACGCCTTTCCTTAAAATATTACCATACAACTGTGTCAGTTTTTTCCCTCTTTTCCTATTATTTGTAGATTAGGAAAGAAAATAGGTTTTCCTGCATTTCTTACTCAACTATTTTTCTCAATAAACCTAAGTATCCTCTTTCATTAGTAGTAGAAAGAGCCTTAGATTTAGCATCAAGAACCATAGGTATAAATACTGACTCTTCTTACTACTTATAAGTTCCTTTACCTCCCCAAGCCTTGATGTCCTGATCTGTAAAATGAGGACACTGGATTAGATTATACTTAAAGGCTCTTCCAGCTTTAAATTCTATAACCCTGTGAACATGTTTTTCTCTAACTCACTCATGTGACTTCATTTAAAAAGAAATATTTCTTGATATCTTCACCTTTATCCCTGAAATGTATTATTTGTTATTAATTTGCACAATAAAGGGGTAATTATTGGTTGCTCTGGTAATATCCAACTATTCTTAGAAGTTACATATTTATTGGCACCCAGATTAATCTCTAGTAAAGCTGCTGTTACCTTGTGACTAATTTGTGAAATTTTTCCAAAAATATTCCACAAATATTTTATGTCAATTAGAAATTATAATTCTTATTCTCCCATTGTGCTTAGAGGCCATTTTCTTGGCCAACTTCCATCAAATTGTATAGAATGTCTGTGGTACATTTATGGGAAAACATACCCTAGAGACATTGGAGGAAGTAGTGCCACTAAGTGGAAAAGGTGAAGAAGCAGTGCATTCTGGGCATGGGAGACTGGACAGCTAGTGTAAAGGCACAGATGTCAGATGACAAATTCCAGTATGGCTGGACTATCAAGTACATGTAGGAGAGAAAAGTGTATGAAGACTGGAAAGATAGGATGGGACCAAGTTGTGAAAAACTTAAAATGTCAAATGGAGGAATTTATATTTGATCCTTGAGATAGGAGTCACTGAAATTTGCCGAGTAGGGTGGCAATGTAATCATTCTATCATTTTAGGAAAAGCACTGGCACTTATGTGGAAGATGGAGGTTTACTATAGGGAGACCAATTAGAAAACTTTTGCAGTAGTTCAGATGAGAGATGAAGGCCTGAACTAGGGTGGTGATTATAAAAATTTGGAGAAAGAGATACTTGTGAGAGATCACATAGAAATGACAAAATTTAACAAGTAACCAAATATATGGATTGGATGACAGTGAAGAATCAGGGGTACCACAGAAGTTGTGAACATAGATGACTGGAAGTATGATGGGATTCTCAATATTACAAAGAAAGTTTGGAAGAAGGATGAGTATGGGGATAAAGAGAATGAGTTCTATTGAGTTTGGGATGGCCATGGAATATCCATTTTAACATATCCAAGAGGCAACTGGTAATGCAGAACTGAAACTCAGAAGAAAGGGTAGGGTTGGATATATATATGAAAGTCATCTGCATAGTGATGATAAATGGGTGTGATATGGATCTTGATAAAGGTCAATATTGTTAAAAGGAAAACTGGGAGAGAACAAGTATCAAGAAAACCCAGGAATACCTAGGAGAAAGTGGTTAGCAGTGTGAAATGCTGTAGAAAGAAAAAGTTTATTGGGGCGGCCAGGTAGCACAGAGAGTAAGAGCACCGGCTCCAGTGTTGAGAAGACCTGGAGATTGAATCCCGGGCTCAGACACTTAGCACCCACCCAGAAACACCTGGCCGTGTAACCTTGAGCAAGTTACTTAACCCCAATTGCTTAGGGGCGGCCAGGTAGCTCAGCGAGTAAGAGCACCGGCTCCAGTGTCGGGATGACCTGAATCAAATCCGGGCTCAGATACTCAGCACCACGCCCAGAAACAACTGGCCGTGTAACCTGGAGCAAGTTACTTAACCTCGATTGCTTTAAAAAAAAAAGAAAAGTTTATCAGTTGAGAAAAACTATTCTGTTGGGCAAAGAAGAGATTTGAATGATGATGTTAGAAGCCAAAATATAGAGCATTTAGAGAAGAGGAAGCGGACAACAAATGTGTATGACTTTTTCCAAGCAATTTAGCTAATAGAGAAGAGTTATAAAATGACAGTAGGGATGGTGAGATTTAGTCAGGGTTTTCTTTTTAAGGTTGGGGAAGACTTAGGTATAGTAAGGTAAGTGAAAGAGCCAGGAAATTGGGCAACATTGAAAATTAGAGACTCTTAGGGAAGATAGCTGGATCTGTTTGCTCAAGAAGACAAAGGAATAGCATTAAAAGTATATGCAGAAAGTTAGGAAATATAGTGGGGTCAGTTTGCTAAAGAAGACAAAAGGGATAGGATCAAGAGAGTACATGCAGAAGGTTCTCCCTTGGGGAGGAAGTAGGGTCACCTCTCCATCAAAGATGAAGGCAATGCATTGTAAGATGAGGAGCCCCCCCCCCAAAAAAAAAAGTTTGTTGTAAATGGCTTCAATTTTCTCAATAAATATAAAATTTAGGATTTCATTTTAGTGAGCTTTTGAGATTCTTTTTCCATCTGGCAAATTTAGCTTTTTAAGACATTCTTTTGCCATTTTAGTTAGTCTATTTTTTAAGGTGTTATTTTCTTCAGTCAGGTTGTTTACTCTCTTTTCATAATTTTCTTGCATCATTCTCATTTCTCTTCCCAATTTTTCTTCCACTTCTCTTATTTGGCTTTCAAAATCCTTTTTAAGATCCTCTATGGCCTATAACCAGCTTATATTTTTTCTCAGAAGCTTTTAGTGCAAGAGTTTGACTTCGCTGTCTTCCTCCTATTCCATGCTGTGATCCTTTTTGTCTCCAAAGTAGGAGTCTGATGTCGGATTGCTCTGCTTGCTTTGCTTCCTTTGCTTGCTCACGTTGCCACTCAATTACTTGACTTTTGAGCTTTTTACCATAGTAGAACTCTGCTACCAGAAAGGGGAGCTTTGTCCCAGTTGCTGGGGTTTTCACAGCTGCTGGAGCTGTTAGTTGGGTGCCCTCTCTGAAGCCTCCACATGCTTTGGCAAACTGCTCATGCACCCCAGGACCTCCACCCTAGACAGCAATCCAGAGCCAAGCAGGTTAAAGCAAGAGTGATTACCCCTCAGACTGGTTGCTTGGTCCCCCTATCTGCAGGCCAGAGGCTCTGAAGTAGCCATGTAATGGTAACTGCACGGCCTTGGCACCTCAGCCGCTTCTCCCTTCAGGGGGTAAAGGCTGGACCACACTCCTGAACTCCCGGTTGCCAAAATCCACACTGCATTGACCTTTCACTTTGTCCTTAGCATTTATGGGTTGATAATTCTGGAAACCCACCACAGCTGCTCTTGATCTGAAGTCCCTCCAGTTGGGGCTGGTCAGGCCACCCTGAGGCTAAAACTTCAGGCTCCTGCGGGGCTGGGCTGGGCTCCCAGAGCACTTCACTGGCCCCTTTCCGCCAGCCTGCTGGATTGTCTTCAGTGGGAGGTTAGCTTCTCTCTGTCATTTTGTGGGTTCTGTAGCTCCAAAGTTTGTTTAGAGTCATTTTACATGAATTAGAGGAGGTTCTATTCCACCATCTTGATTGTGCCCCCTAGGATTTCATTTTCAAGGGAAAGGTGACAGAGTATTTGAAAAGAAAGGAAAAAATTTGAAAAAGTCTCTTTGAGGAGTGAGATAGAAACTCAGGGAAAAGTAAAAGAGTCACCTTGATTTAATGAGGGTCCATAAATTTGTAATGAACTTAACATAGTTGAGTACTCCCTCTGTTTTGTTCAGGAGCAAAAGGTCAATGATAGGATTAATACAGGTTTGATATTTGGCAATACCTGAGTAGCAATGGAACAAGGGAACAAAGGATTAGAGAATAAAGGACAGTGTAGAGTTGAACAGTTGAATGGGGTCAGTATTGGGGAAAATGTAACCCAGAGCTGGGGAAATAACCTTATAAAGTACTGAGTGGTAGAGATATTAGAAATCATGAGTTCAGCTAATAGGTTTAAGAAGAATGTGGCATAGTTAAGAAATGAAATGAAGAGTTTTCAGTCAAAGGGATTTCAAAGTTCTTGATCATGGAACTGGTACTTTTGTGAGAAATGGTGAAATCAAGAGTGTTGTCATTCGTGTACTTAAAGTGTAGTGAAGGTAGGTTGTGAAAACTGAGTAGAATGAAGAACTGGAAGTTTAGAGTAATAGGGTATTTGAAGAAGTATTTGTATATATATTGAAGTTCCCTAGTGCAGGACCATTGTTGGGTTTAAGAGAGACTGTGATCCTTGCACTGAATTTATTGGAGGAAGAAACAATGTCTTGTGGGGCTCAGTAGACAAAGGTTACCAGGATCTGGATTAGGTAATAAATTTAGATAGAGTGAACTTCAGAGAAGTAGAGGGTTGTATAGTCATAATAGAGATGAGGAACCAAGGAATATGCTGTCCTCTTTTATTGATGGAAAAAAAACATTGAAGAAGATTTATTACCATCTGTTTTGCTGTTGTATTATTCCCGACGATTGCTGGACCTTTTAATAAAAAACAAATGTATTTTTTATTCTGAACTTAAAATACTTTAAAAAGAGCATTTAATCCATAAACATAGCAGAACACACACACATATGTGGATTCTGTATGAAACATGCATCTCCTTTTCATACTGCTTGGTAGGGTTTTTTTAGGTATATAATAAATTTTGTACATTATATAGACAGTTAAAGTATTACAACGGCTCTCCTTTTTTTTGTCATCTACTGCTAACCCCTCAACTCTGCACATTCTCTTTCCCCCATAAACTGAGAGAAAAAAACCTCTCATAACAAATGAGCATAATCAAGCAAAACAAATCACCACAGTGCCTGTATAAGAGATGGGCAGCATTCTTCCTCTGTGTCTTTTGGAGACATTGGTTGGTCATTGCTTTACTTGACTCTCTTAAGTTTTTTAAAGCTGTCTTTCTTTACAGTATTGTCCTTGTCCATATTGTTGTCCTGGTTCTGTTTGCTGTGTTAGTTTGTACTTAACTGTGATTCTCTGAAATTGTTCATTGTTACTTATGGTTTTCTTATGGTACAATAATATTCCATTACATTCATATATTATAATTTGGTCAGTTACTTCTTAGTGGTCTATGAGATGATACTTTTTAGTTCTTTTCTGCACCCCTCCCCCCTTGCCTGCCATTTATTCCATTCTGTGCATTTTTCAAAGACACTTTACTTCAATATCCCCACTCTTTTTGCATTAATATTTCCAACTTTCCCATTTTCACCAACTAAAAATTAAGAGAAAGAAAAGCTTGTCAAAAATAAGTACACTCCAGCAAAATGAATCCACACAGTTGTCATTTCCATAAATATATGTCTCATTCCATTCCTTGAGACCCTCACCTCTCTGTGAGGACATCTGTAACATTTTTTCATGGGTCATCTGGAGGCATGGTTGATAGTTACATTGATTTTAAGTCTTTCACACTTCTTTACAACATATTGTACATTTGTGGAATATATCGTACAGTTGTTATTTCTTTACAATGTTTGTGTAAGCTGTTCTGGTTCTATTCACTTTCCTTTCAGTTTTTGTCCTACTCAGGATTCTCTAAGGTTGTCTCTTTCCTTATTTCTTATGGTGCCATTAGATTCCATTTCATTCTTACATCACAATTTGCTCTGCCATTCTCCAACTGCTACACACCCTTGGATTCTATTTCCTCACAAAGGCACGCACACACATACATACATACACATACACATACCACACCACCTTGCCCTTCTTTAGGATCTGGAAACTTGTTTCACATGTGACTATTCCTGGTATTATCTCTTCCCTCTCTCTCACACCATTACCCCCTCCCCACTTTTTTCCTTATTGAGTTAGATGTATTTCTATACCATTTGTGTGTATGTGTGCACATGCGTGTATTCATCAGATGCTACTTTGTCCATTCTCAGAATACTTCTTTTAAAAGCATAATATAAAATATATAAAGGAGACTCTTGAAATAAAGATGTAATTTTTTTTCCCGTCCAAGGTAATGGACCCTCAAAAATCTATCCATGAACCCCTCGTTAAGAACCCCTGACATATTTGTGTGGGTGTGTTTGTGTTTGCTTCCCCTTCCCTATAGAATATAAACTCCTTGAGGGCAGGGACTATTTCATTTCTGTCTTTGTATTTCCCAAAATTTAGCATAATTCCTGGCATATAATAGATACTTAATAAATGCTCATCGATCAATTGAAAGAAAAAGACTTGTCCTATTTCTCTTTCTTTAAGAGAAAATTTTATGTCCTTGAAAATCTTCCAAGTAGAGTGAGTGCTAATGTTTTTTGTCCTGTAGAATCTCGAGTTTCCAGTTTTCAGAAAATCCTTCATTACTGGTCATTGTAAATTAGGGCCTTTCAAAGTAAATTTGTGAAAAAGACTGCTCCAACACGTAGGTTAACATTTTTTATAAGCCTATAAATTTCATAGTTTTTCATGCTTACCACACATTTTCTTTTATTAATAATATTCTGGAAAGAATTGAAATTCCAGTATGAGACTAAAGCAAACATTAGTAGGTATTGTTTATAACTATTATTTTTTTAATTGATATTAAGTTTGATTTGGAATGCTTTCATGGAACAACCATGACTAATTCTGTCTTACAAAAATCTTCCTTATTTTAGATGGTGGGTCCTGTTATGTGTGTATTGATGGAGACTTAAAAAAAAAAACAACCACCTAGATTATGATTTTTTTTTTGTTTGTTTTTACCAAGCCTAAATTTCCTTTTCTATTCCTCCTCTTCAACGCTTACAGAAAGTCAACTCTTATAACAAAAGAATTTTGGAGAGGAACAAATAGAGAAAAAGAGGAAGAAGAGAAAATAAGTTAGAAAAATCAAGCCATACTGCATTTGAAAAAAAAAAATCTGACATCATCTGTAGCCATTGATTTCTCACCTCTGCAAAGAAATTGGAAGAGGTGTCTTCTCTGGGGCTAAGCTTGTTTTGGGTAATTTTGTAACATTCATTTTTGATTCTGTTTTAGTACCTGTTCTTACACTTTCCTATCAAATAGCCTAGTGTGATTTTTTTTCAAGAAATCATTCATTATAAAGATAACACTTTTTTTGTGGTTTAATGTGTTGCCTTAAATTTGACCAATCCACTAAAAATAGTTTTTATTTCTCTTTTGTTTTTAGGTATTATAATAATGGTATGCATTTATTTAATGCTTAATATTTATGAAGCATTTGTACATACAATATTTAATTAAATCAGCATTACGGCTTTATATCATTTGATGATGTCTTAGGTATTAATTGTGTAGTGTCTTATTTTGATTTGGTTAAAAAGGTAGTAGATAGTCTTTAGGAAACTAGTTGGGAATAAATCTGCTTAATTAAAAGAAGTTGGAAGTCCAAGTCATATGCTAGAAATAATCTGAGTTCTAAATTGATTATTTCTGTGAAAAAATGAGAATTTATTAAAGTTTTCAAGTTTATCAAAACTCCCTTTTGTGAATTCTGAATAATATATGTAAATCAATTAGCAAACTTTTACTGAGAGTCTGTTATGTGCAAGATATTCTATATTATCAATACTTTATTTCAGGACTGACTAGTTTAGTTCCAACAACCATATTACTATCAAGCAGAAGAATTCTTTTGTTTTATGATCTTATTAGATTATATGAATAGTTTTCAGTTCTTCCTGTTTCTGCATGTTTGGGAAACCTTTATTTACATTCATTTGAAATGCTGAATAGATTTCTGAGAGCATAGACCCTCCTTCCTGAAAGAAATGCCTTAAAAAGAATAATTAAACTCCCTTTTTGGTACTAAAGATACTTACTAGGGGTATTAAAGAAACTTGCTAATGTTTTTAATTTATTGGTAGAGTATTCTGGTTTTTTAAAAATGTAGCCACATCTTCAAGTAATTCTCTTTTCTTGAACTGTTGGTTTAAGTCTGAAAGGACAGGGTCAGCCCCTTTATTCATTAGTGATTTACTTTGAGATTCCATTCTAATTGTGGATTTTTTTTTTCTTTTTCATTCTCAAAGAACTAGAACATATATTATACCTATGGGGATGATTGCTAATTGCTCCAGTTTTTCTGACTTGGTTAAAACATTATCATCAAATATTTTTTTTGATTCTATTATTAGGGCACTAAGAAGGTCCTGGTTTGGAAAAACTAAATATGAGGTACTACTTGATGTTTTCATTTTTATGTAAGTAAGCTGGAAAAGGGAATAAGAACTTCCTTAACTAAAACTTTTATTAATCAACAGTACTGTTCATTTTAGAATATATTTTGCCAATTGAGAAGGTTAAGTACTAGCTAATGAGCTATTATTATTAGAAAACTTAGCCTCTAAAACAAGAAGACTTCAAATTCCACTTCACTCACATACTCTGGTGTCATCCTAGGCTAATAGTTCCCTGTTTGTGGTTTCACGGAAATTCTTAAATGTCAACTTGAAGTTAATAATTGTTAGTTATATTACAAGCGTATTTTTCCTCTGTGACAAGTTATGTGTATGTTGAGGCATTATAGGTTTATTTCTGCAGTGATTTGAAATCATTATGGTCATGCACGCAGTGATTTTGGTTTTTATGCTCTTACATCAAACTCTTGACTGCTTCTGATGAAACACAGTATGTTTTTGCAATTTCTCAACCTGTTATCAAATTGTTTCCAAAATGCCACAAGAATTCACCATTAAAGAGCAAACCCAATACAGATGTTCAGATGCTTGGGCATCCCCTCATTTGCATGCAATATACTATACCACTAGAGTAACTTCCTCATTTCCTTCAATTCCTTCATGAGCTGTGTAAGCACATGATCAAGATAATATTTATATTCTTGCAGTCGAAATGTCAGGCAATCTGAAAATCTGATGCTATATGTATATGCCTCATAAGCCATCATGAACCATCACGTAACATACTATAGAAATAAACTTTATGTATGTTGTCTCTCATTGCAGTATTAAGACTTTCTGATTTAAACATCTCTGCTTATGTTAGTATTCTGTTATCTGGCAGATTTTCTTTCTTTTTTTTTTTTTTAAAGCAAGTGGGGTTAAGTAACTTGCTCAAGGTTACAAGGCCAGTTATTATTTCTGGGTGTGGTGCTGAGTATCTGAGCCCAGATTTGATCCAGGTCATCCCGACACTGGAGCCGGTGCTCTTACTCACTGAGCCACCTGGCCGCCCCTAAGCAATTGGGGTTAAGTAACTTGCTCAAGGTTACACGGCCAGGTGTTTCTGGGTGGGTGCTAAGTGTCTGAGCCCGGGATTCGATCTCCAGGTCTTCTCAACACTGGAGCCGGTGCTCTTACTCGCTGTGCTACCTGGCCGCCCCATATCTGGCAGATTTTCAACAAACTAGTTGGCAACACTAGTCAGTTCTGTAGAGTTCACATGAGATTGTAGCATGTGTGTCATTAGTAGAAGAGAAGAATGTCATATCTGAAGAGATTCCTTATAAAGGTTAGCTTATATATAAACATTGCTTTAAAATGAAAGAGTATATACAATTGAACTTTTAAGTATTCTTATCATTTAATATAATGATTGTAATTAGTTGAAAAAAAAGGTAAATTTTTATTTTTTGGACTTTAATTTGTTTGTTTACTTTTAGTTTACAAGATTCAGCTCCACAATTCCTTGAGTTTCAAATTTTCTCCCCCCACTCCCCATAGTGTCATACAATCAAGTATAGGATCTGCAAATACTTTCACATTAGACATTAGTCAGGTTATAAAGAAGGATTGTATCGGATGGAATGAACAGTGGGAAAGAGGAAACAAAACCAAACGAGAAAAAGAAAGAGCAGGTAGTTTGCTTCAGTCTGCATTCAAACTCTGTTCTTTCTAGTTCTTTCTCTGTAGACATCTCTCTCCATCATGAGTCTTTTGGAGTTGACTTACAACCCTGCATTGCTGAGAAGAGGCCAGTCTATCAAAGTTGGTCATCATACATACATTGTATCTGTGATTGTGTACAAATTTTTCCTGGTTCTGCTCTTCTCACTCAGCATCAGTTCATATAAGCCTTTCCAGATAAATATGAAGTTCATCTGCTCCTCGTTTCTTATAGCACAATAGTATCCCATTACATTCATATACCACAACTTGTTCAGCCATTCCCCAATTGATGGGCATCCCCTTAATTTCCAATTCTTTGCCACCACAAAAAGAGCTGCTATGAATATTTTTGTACATATGGGTCTTTCACACTTCTGTAATCTCTTTGGGATACAACCCTAGAAGTGGTATTGCTGGGTCACAAAGGTTATGAAATTATTTATAGCCCTTTGGGCATATTTCAAGATTGCTCTCCAGAATGGTTGAATCAGTTCACAACTCCACCAGCAATGCATTAATGTTCCAATTTTTTCACATCCTCTCCAGCATTTGTCATTTTCCTGTTTTGTCATCTTAGCTATTCTGACTGGTGAGATGTGGTACCTCAGAGTTGTTTTGATTTGCATTTCTCCAATCAGTAGTGATTTAGAGCATTTTTTCATATGCTTATAGATATCTTTAATTTCTTCCTCTGAAAACTGCCTGTTCATATCCTTTGACCATTTATCAATTGGGGAATGACTTGTATTCTTAAAGATTTGACTCAATTCTCTGTATATTTTAGAGATGAGGCCTTTATCAGAGACAATGTTTGTAAAAATTCTTTCCCAATTTTCCACTTCCCTCTTAATCTTGGTTACATTGGCTTCATTTGTACAGAAGCTCTTCAATTTAATGTAATCAAAATTATCCATTTTGCATTTTATAATGCTCTCTAATTCTTGTTTGGTCATAAAGTCTTCCCTTATCCATAAATCTGACAGGTAAACTATTCCTTGCTTTCCCAGATTGCTTACAGTATCAGCCTTTGTACCTAGATCATGTACCCATTTAGACTTGATTTTGGTAAAAAAAAAAAAAACCACAATTAAATTCTTATATCATAACTAGCTATTTTTTTCATCTATTGGTTAGGTGGCTAAAAATAAGTGAATTTCTGTCTCAGCAAGAAGGCTGGTAAAATTCTCCTACCATTTGCCACTGCATATTTGTATGAAAGGAAATTTTCATTTTATTCTTGTTTTAAATTAAAATACAGAAACTTAATTGCAGAACCAGATTTAAGACTATGTTTGTCTGGTATTGAGCCAAATGTTTCAAGTCTTTGTTGAAATAAAAAAAAACAACCCAGCAACTTAAGTTTATATATTTATTATATTAAATATCTTACAAGTTGCAGTTTATTTAATTAAAATGTTATTTATATTTAACAGAATTTGTAAAATGAAGAAATTTAATATGCTTTGGAGTTTAACAAAGGTTTTGGTATATGGCATGCTTATCTTCTGTAAGATGACTGAAAGCATTGCTAGAACAACTCTAGTAGCATATGGAATGATATGTAGCTCATCTTCTTTCTACATGATTGATTTCTTCCACTAGTTCTTTATAGTTTGAAAGCTTTTCACTCTACTTAATTTGGAGATTGGGTATTTGGCTTGGTGATACCTATTAAAAACTTGTTAGATTTTCTGTTGGATAAATGTTACGTGTGGGTATTTGTGGAGAGTTCTGTGACTAATGATGTTCTGTTACCAGTACAACTCTTTTGTTGAGTTGTCAAGGTTAGGGTTTGTTTGTAGTATTTGTCATAAATTCACGTATAAGGGGTAGTGAGCATCTTGTGTTATTCTGGCCACTTGCCCATGTCTTTTTGGGTACCTGGTAGATGCTTCATTTTTGCCATCAGCAGCATTATGTTTCACAGTTTCCAGCCCTTCATGGCTTAATCTGCATTCATTAGAAAAGCATAGACTGTTTGTAATTTCTTATGGCAGTAACCTGATGCTAGATTACTATTATAAAACCCTCCTTTTCTAGAAATAAATCCTCACAACTAAGCCATTTATTGACTGATTCTTTGTTGACATGTAGTAAGTTGAATTCATGTGGATTTCATCCCCTTAAGCACCTTTTGAATCTCTGTTGGACCTTCGACATTTTATAGTTCTGTTCAGAGATAAAGCCATTTTGGTCACACTGAACAAATTCAGTGGCACATTTCCTGTTGTAAGTCTTCGCTGGTACTTTTCAACATGAGGTCTATTTGTTCCAAAAGTATTTTTGTAAATTTTTATCCTATTTATTATATACTCTAAGAACATCTGTCAATCCTCTTTGAAGAGGAGGTGTTAATCTCTCTTATCACTGCTTTGAGATGATGGCATTGTGTTTTTATTTCAGTACTGTCTAGATCAATTGTCCTCCATTTTACTGAGCTAAAAAACTGATTTTGTGTAGATTTTAATTGCTCTAAATGTGTTCTTCCCATTAAGCTTTGACCTCAAAGTACAATTATTTTTATTTGTAGTCTGGGTTTCTGACCTGATTAATTAATGGACATTTATTAAATACCTTTATTAAGCAGAGAAAGCCAGTTGATGTTGCCTAACATAAATTTTTAGTGGGCCCCTTCAGAATGGTAGAGAGATTTTTCTCCACATTGCATGTGGAATGAAGGCAGCAAATGGTGGGAATGATCCAAGGGATGAAACTTGGCAGGATGTAATTGGCACAATGAAATCGGGGCTGGAGATATGATAAAGGAGGTCAGAGTAGAGTTGAATTGGTTCGGTTAGGTGTTGAGATGGCAAAAAGAGGAGAGTGTTGCTAGTGCAGGGAAGGGAATCGAAGAGGCAAGAAATCGGAGGTCGTGGAGCAGACGGGGATGCAGGAGTGGGGAACCTGCATCCTCAAGGCGACATATGGCATTTTAGGTCTTCCGGTGTGACCTTTGCCTGAGTCCAAGTTTTATAGAACAAATCCTTTTCTTAAGGGGATTTGTTCTGTGAAGTTTGGAGTCAGGTTAAAGGCCTCACTTGAGCACCTAGAGGGCCACATGTAGCCTCGAGGCTGCAGGTTCCCCAACCCTGGAAGGGTTTTGTGAGGGAAGACCAAGGAGAGATAAAAAGCCAATAGATTATGGTTAAACAAGGGAATTCCAGAATTCTTGAACATGGAGGGGGTGCATTTGTGAAAGATGGCAATATCAAGAATATGACCATATTTGAGTATGGTTGAGATGGGGTAGAGGAATAAGTTAAGGGAAATAAATAGGTTGAGGAACTGAGTGGTTAGGGTGATGAGGTAGCTAGGTGGTACAGTGGATAGAGTTGTGGGGCCTAAATCAGAAAGACCTGTGTTCAGAATTGGCCTCAGACAATTACTAGTCGTGTGAATCTGAGCAGGTCACTTAATTTCTGTTTGTCTCAGTTTCTCCAACTGTAAAATGAAGGTAATAACACCTACTTCCTAGGGTTGTTGTGAGGATCAGATGAAATAATAATTGGAAAATCCTTATCACAGTGCAAGGATATTTATAGCGGCTCTTTTTATGGTGACTAAAAATTGAAAATCAAAGGGATGCCCATCAATTGGGGGAATGGTTAAAACAAGCTGTGGTATATGATTGTAATGGAATATTGTGCTATAAGAAATGATGAGCAGACAGACTTCAGAAAAACCTGGAAAGACTTACATGAACTAATGTATAGTGAAGTGAAGAGAACCAGGAGAACATTGTACACAGCAACAGCAGTATTGTTCAATGAAGAACTGCAGATGATTTAACTATTCTCAGCAATATAATGATCCAAGATAATCCCAAAGAATTAACGATGAAGCATACTATCCACCTCCAGAGGAAAAGCTGATATTGGTTGAATACAAACTAGAGAGTGCCTTTTTTTTCACTTTCTTTCATTTTTTTTCCTTTTATTCAGGTCTTGTACAAAATGACTAAAATGGAAATGTTTTACACAATTGCCCATTTATAACCTATATGTGATTGCTTATAGTCTCAGGGGGAGAGAGGGGAAGGAGAGAAGGAATGAGGAAGGAGAAGAATTTGGAATTCAAAACTTTAAATAATTTTTTTTTAAATTTGAAGTAAATGAAAAGACCCCCCAGAATGGCAATAGTCATTGTTAGGGTTTGTGGAAAGATAGACACATTAATACATTGTTGGTGGTTCTGTGAAATGGTATGGCCACTTTGGAAAGCAATTTGGAATTATGCAAATAATGTGATAAAATGTTCATACTCTTTGAATTAGACCCTGTTGCTGAGTTTATATTGCAAGGAAGCCATTGATATAGGGGGGAAATTCCCCATGTGCTCTAAAATATTTATTGCAGCCTTTTTTGTGATAGCTAAGAATTAGAAACAGAGTAGATGCCCATTAGTTGGGAATGGCTAAACAAATTGGGGTGCATGAATATAATGGAATATTTACTGTGCTGTAAGAAATTATATGTGTTATGTTTAATACAGAGAAGCATGAAAAAAAAATCTATGTGAACTGATACAGAGTGAAGTTAAGTGAAAACAATGTGCACAGTAACTAAAACAATATAAATGGAAAGGGGGGACAATACACCAAAAAGTAAAATGGTAAATGAAACAAAACTAAATGAAGGGATATGAGAAGATTCCTCCCCACCTCCCACCCCGTTGTGGAGGTGGAAAGACCATAGGTACTGCATACACATTGCATCTGTTTTCAGATTTTTTTCATCATTTGTGCAGATGTCCTTTTTCCTCTCTAAAATATTTTGTCATATGGGATGGCTCTCTAGAGGGGAGAGATGGAAGGATACATGAGATATTATGGTGATATAAGAAACAAAATATCAGTAAAAAAAAAACCCACCTCATTTTAAAAAGAAATAAACAAGAATAACCTAAATATAAAAAAAGAAAATAATATCCTTGAGGTCAGGTTTGCTTTTTGTCTTTGTATCCTCAGTGTTTAGCACAATGCATGACACTTGTACCCTCTGCCCCTATATCCCCTCCTTCATAGAACCTGCATTTAAGGAGGCTACTCAGGCCAGCCATCTCTTCCATCAGTCACCTGGCCTCACTCTGAACTTCTCCATCATAATTTCTCCCCTTTCAGCTTCCTTTTATATATTTTCCCCCACTTAGATGTCAGCTTCTTGAGCATAGGAACTGTTTCTACTTGTATTTGTATTCCCAGCCCCTAGCACAGTGTGTGGCACATAGCAAACACTTCATATGCTTGTTGACTGGCGCATAGTAGGTGCTAATAAAATGCTTGCTTGATTGATCAAGTGTAACTTGGAAGATTTTTCTACAGGTAGTGAAGTGTTTCACGGAAATAAGATCATAGAACTTGTTAAGTATCTAGGCTATTTGAGCTTGGACTTGTGGAGTTAGGTATTCTTGGGTTCAAATCCTGCCTTGGTGTGATTTTAGGCCTTAGATTCATCTGTAAACTTAGTGGATTGAATCTGTTTGCCTCAACTGTCCCTTCTAGCTCTAAATTTTATGATCTTATGATCAATGAAATCACCAGTGCCAATTCAATGTAAAGTGTGTTGGAACAGTACTAATAGTACAAATGTGATCAGGACAGAAGAAAAAAATTTTCCTCATCCAGAATTTAACAACATTCTGCTGAAATGAAGAGTAGCAAGAGTTTCCTCCATTATGGGGTCCAAGGCCAAAATGGGCAAACTTTTGTGAAAGGTGGCCTGATTTTCTATCTACCCACACTTAACTGTATCAGTTTGCATCCCAAATTCAGTATGTCCAAAATTGAACTTATTGTCTTTACCTTTAAACCCTTCCCTTTTCCTTATTTCCCTGTTTCTCTCAAGGCTATCAGTGTACTTCTAGACATCTTGGTTCAGGTTGATGCTCAGAGTCATCAAGTCTTCATTCTCCCTCATCCCCTAAATTTGATCATTGGAAGTTCTTTTTTTTTTCTTTTTTTTAAGCAATTGGGGTTAAGAAACTTGCTCAAGGTTACACAGCCAGTTATTTCTGGGTGTGGTGCTGAGTGTCTGAGCCCGGGATTCGATCTCCAGGTCATCCCAACACTGGAGCCGGTGCTCTTACTTGCTTAGCCACCTGGCCGCCCCTAAGCAATTGAGGATAAGTAACTTGCTCGAGGTTACACGGCCAGGTGTTTCTGGGTGGGTGCTAAGTGTCTGAGCCCAGATTCGATCTCCAGGTCATCCTGGCACTGGAGCTGGTGCTCTTACTCACTGTTTTACCTGGCCGCCCCAATCATTGGAAGTTCTAATGGTGGGGTAGGGGAGGAGAGAGCCTGGGACCTCAAGGCCACATGTGTTCTAATCTATTCTACTGTACAACATGTCTTGCATTTGTCCCCTTCTCTTTACTTACACAGTCACTCACTTGATTCAAGTCCAGGTGCATTTATTAATCACTCTAAGTACCAGGAATTGTGCTAAGTGCATAGGATACAAAGACAAGTTAAAAAGAAAGACAATCCCTGCTCTAGAAGACCTCACATTTTAATGGTAGAAGACGACACACTAAAAGATAGTTGAAAGGGGAAGAGGGGCCCTACAGAATGTGAAAGAACTTACAGCTTGAAAAGGCTCCTGGAACATGGTAGCAGAGTCAGCTTCCTGGGGAAGAAAGAAGGCTCCTTGGGACCTGGGTCATTGCAAGAATTTCTTTATCTTGCCTCCAATCTCTTCCCTCTCTAAATTGCCTTCAACTCTGCTGCTAAATTGATATTTCTAAAACGGGTCTAACCATGCCATACTCTGTCTGAGGAAGCTTCAGTGTCTCTCTGTCACCTCTAGGGTAAAATACAATTGCCTATTTCCTTTCATAGTCTTAGCTCCAACTTTTCTTTCCATACTGATTTCAAATTAATTCCTCATACATACTCTGCCTTCCACCCAAAATGACCTTTCTGTTCCTCGTGCATGACATTGAACAGGGAATTCCTCAGGCCTGGAATGCTTCGCTCCCCTTCTCTGCTTCTTGGAAACCAGTCCTTTCCAAGTTCTGCTTAGATGCTACCTTTTCCATGAGGTCTTTCCCAGAGCCCTAGTTGTTTGTACTTTCCTCATCCTCAAAATTACTTTCTATTTATCTATGTACATATTATTCCAACCCCAAATAGAATGAAACTCCTTGAGGGCGGTGACTTCTTATCTTATACCCAGTAAGTTCTTAATACATGGTTTTGAATTGAATTAAATATGATGGAAAACTTTCTTAACAAAGTCCTCATATCCTACTAGAGCTCTGCTGTGATGTCTCATTAGGGCATGGAGAGGACTCTCAGAAGAATGTAAATTCAGATAAATTCTTGTAAGCAAGATAGACTAAGCATGGACCCTGGTGATGGATTATTAAATTTGGACACCAGCCTGAATTTTTGGAGAGATTTTGTACATTGGTGAACTGAGTTCATCAGCATCTGCAACTCTTAGAGACAAAATTAAATGTGATTCGCTGTGTGCCTCTGTAGAGGGTATCTCCTTAAAGTTTTAGAGGATCCTTTAAGAGTTGAAGTAGAAGATCCAAAGTTACTTCTGAGAGACTTTGTGCAAATAAAAGAAGACTGAAATCACATGCAAAGTTGTTTTTATGAGTTAGTCTTCCCGCTTTGTTCGGGCCATTTTAAGTAGTGCCCTGGTTATAGTTCTACTTCCTTTTCTTCTCATTCCTACCTAACCAACCAGGACACTCTCCATTATGTCCTGATAACTTGGGAAATTCAGGAAGCCATGCCAAAAGACCTGTCTCCTTTCCCCAAGAAACCTTTCATTCCTTATGGAATCTTGGTATTATCCAGGACGTAGAAAAACCACTGATGTAGACAAGACACAACTTAGAAATTAGGGGACTTGGGTTCTGTTGCCACAGAATTGATGAGAATCTTACACAAGTTCCTTTTCCTCACTGTTACTTTTCTTTGTGTCCCCAGCACTTAGCACAGTGAGTGGGCGGCACATAGTAGGCACTTAATGTTTATTGATTGACTTTTCTTTGGGGGGACATTGAGCTTAATTATAAAATTAACCACCTAGTGTATGTAAAATATCTCTAAAGCACTTGAGATTTTGAAAAGGCAATATTAAATAAAATCAATAATTGTATGGGAGAAACAATAATTTAATCATGGTAAGGCTTTTGTCATTTTCTCCTTCTCTTCCCATTCCTCCAA
The DNA here is from genome assembly GCF_028583685.1 of Petaurus breviceps papuanus. Taxonomy (NCBI): domain Eukaryota; kingdom Metazoa; phylum Chordata; class Mammalia; order Diprotodontia; family Petauridae; genus Petaurus; species Petaurus breviceps. The sequence goes on from NW_027185876.1 coordinate 20,295,622, forward strand.
ACATTCCTTATTTTCAATTTTCTACTTTTACTTCCTTTTCCCTCAGTCACTTACCATATTCAGGGTAGGGCCAAGTTCTTCCTACTTCCCATGCCTATTTACAACTCTGTTTCTTCCCACCCCCCAGACCCCCTGAGAGACATATGGGGCAGGCAAATATGTGTGTACACACATATCCCTCTAACTATTTAAATTATTCCTGAAGTTGTCTTTGTATTATAAAAAACATCTCTTACTACTCCAGTTCTTGATCTTTCTTCTCTGAATACAGAGATAACATTTATAATCTGTAACATACTCTTTTATAGTTATATGCCATCTTATTTGCAATATCATATATTTTTTTCTCCTTAGCCACACTATAAGGTTCTTGTGGACAAGAGATCCTGCATTTTACTATTTCCATACCTGTACTGGCTAGCAGAATATACTTTAGGTGCTCAGTAAACATTTATTGATTCACGTTAAATAATTTTGAGTAAAGGATTGATATGTTGTAGAAAGATCATAGACATCTAGTTTAGAAATGCAATTGACCATTTCTTATTGTTAAATGGTACTTTGGCATAAGTATGCTTGTAAAAGTCACTCATATCAAGCTGAAATTCTTGGTTTCCATGACATATAGTAAATTATATTTTATTATTATGCGAGTACATTTCCATGGGTTGTTTATCTGTACACTTAATTGAATCTGTGTACAATGGAAGTGACCTTGTTATATATGCAAAACACTGTCAGTCTTAAAATGCTACATAAATGTTATTCTTTTGCCTTTCTTAAGAATTAATGCATCTTTGTGTAAGGAGTATGAAAAGTGAAAGACAATTTTGGTTTCTGGAACATTTTTTTATTTTAGTTGTAATAAAAATTCTCCTTGGTGACAGAGAAAGTGAGGTACCCTATGGTAAATATTTTGATTATATCTGAAACCAGTTTTCATAAAGATCATTGGCTTTTTTTCTTTCAGAGTTACAGGTGAAGATGTAAAGAATCTCTTTGGCATCGACAATGCCTAAACAATTATGTTTTGGAGTTGTGGCTTTTAAATTCACTCAAAATTAGTGTGACCTAGTCAAGTGTTTTCATATAAATACATGTCCTTTGGATGAGATTGATCAGAAAATGTTAGATAGCTCTGCAATTGGCATTTCTTGATTTTTTACTGTTTGCCAGGGTCTTAACTATCATACTGTTTTCTACTCTGGTTTACATACCATTAGGGATTTATTTTTTTTAAGATACTGAATAATAGCAATTGCTTATTAATCCCTTGCTGTTAACCTGGTAGTATGAAGAGATTAACAGATAACAAATTGCCAGGAGCTCATAGACAGTTTTTATGGGACCTGATCTGCTTCCAGGTTCCTAATGTTACCCTGATTCTAAGTGGGACCCTCTCCTGACAGTTCATGTTAACATTTAGGAAACTCCATAGAGATAGGTTAGTACCATCCTGACATCCCGACAGCCTGTGGTTCTGCATCTACCTTGCTAATTGTTTCCTTGGGATTATTTGGACTGTGTAGAAAGCTTTTGGCAAATCCCTTTTATTATTGAAGTCATTGTTGCCAGCAGGAATAAGATTAAAGGTGCTTAAGTCTGTAGAGTTGTTTCTAATTTGTACGTGTCATTTCAGTGGCATTTTAACAGAATTCTGTCTTTTTTCCCTCCTTCTCCCCTTGGTACTGTGCTGAGGTAGGTCTGAAAAGCCAAGCCATTGGAAGAAATCTCATTTTGTTCTCCTAATTATTATGCTGGCACTCTAGAGATAATTTTTCCCTTCATGCACTGCCAATTAATATGCAAATGAGCTGATAAATATTTATGTGATGATTTAAATTATGCAGGGAGTGCTTTCAGTGTACTCTGCAAATGAATTGTTCCTGGACTTCAAAGTGCTGGCTGCTGTGCTAACGAGAGGAGATTTGCATAAGGCCCTAATCATGCGCATACTGATTAAGCTTCATTATGGAAACTGCCAGCTGCAATCTTTGTTTCTATTTTATTACAAAAAGGGGAACTTTTCATGCTTCAGTTGCCTTGACAATGTCAGTCCTAGCTAGTAGGAGAGCCTAAAACTCCCCAGAGCAACTGAAGTTTCCTTATTCAGTTGAAGATTGCTATGGTGTAACTGAAGAAGTTGTATTTTGCTTCTCCCTGTCCCCTATCCACCCCTAACCCCCATCCCTTTCTCATTCTGTTTTAGAGCTGTAGTATAGATTTGTGAGACACCATTCCTTTCCCCAACCTCCTTGCTTTTTCTCTCTTCCTTTGGACTTTCTAACCTGTAGAGGATTTCTGAGCAATGCTGGACTGCAGTGACTATGTTCTAGGTGGGTACCCACTCACTTCTTTTTTTATAAGCTTAATATGGAAATGGAGGGGGGGTAACTTATGCATAAATGCTTAATCACATATGCAACTACTTGAGGTGGGGAGAGTTAAAGGAGGGGAAGGAAAGCTTTTGCAAAGCTAAAACTCACACATATCTGTAGTTAGTGTCTCCCTGCTACTCTCTTTTTTTTTTGGTTCAGAACACATTTTCAGCAAATATCTTGCATTTGGGATGAGATTTTTGCTTTGTGATTTTTTTTTTTTCTGAAACTGACTTACCATGGAAACTTGAAGTCTTAAGTTAGCATGTCTCTTGTAGACAGTCATAAACATTTTCCAAATATGATGTACATAAGAGTAAAAAATAAAGTGGATAGTTATTTCTCCTGATGCTACAATGCAGGCTGAACTTTAAAAAAAAATTTAGCTTGTGTTTGCTTTCCTTTGTATCAAGTAATTACACATCTTTCCTTGAAAATTACTTATATTTTTTGAGACCTTTGAAGCCTTATTTTTAGGGTCTGCAAAATGCAATTTATATTGCAAAAAGCTGAAACATTTCTTTTGGGGTTTTAGCTTTGCACATTTGAACCCTCTTCAGTAGCCAATATTTTAAAGTGGATACCCAGGACCCTTTGGTTCTTAGATATATGGTCATTTTCATATTAACAGAGAAAACTGTTGTTGAGGTGCTGGAAACCTATCTTAAGGATAGTGTGATTTAGCATCATAGACTTATAGGACCTAAAGTTTTTAGGATCAGTCTAGTAGCATTTATTAGGGATCAGAAGCTGGAAGGAACTTCAGAGATCCTGGTTGTGATTAATGTCTATATCAAGTACCTTAACTTTTATTCGTCTGTTTCCTCATTATTTATGTCTCCTCCTCAAAGTAATGTAAAGATGGTTAGAAAAAAAACTCATTTTAGTGCTTTTAAAAAAGAATCACTTCATAAATCTGACATGCTAATAAAATTGCATAATAAGACCCTCTAATATCTGGAATTCAACTTACCTAGAAATCTCCCTTTCCTCTGAGGAAAAAGAGGAATTTAAGAAGAAACAAGTTCATATGAGATATTTATTAAAAACAACAACTTTTAGGGTACGCCTTAGACATGGTAAACCTTCAACACTATTACCTATATCATTTTGAATTCTTTGATTCTCTATTTTCAGCTTTCCACAGTGAGAAATTGGGCTTAGAACAATGTTTTAGAGGCCCTATAAGATCCTTAACCATCAAAGAAAGCATTGTATTTATGTAGAAATTAAAAATAATATAATTTAGACTGAAACCAAAAGGCTTTTCTGCATGATTCTCAGTAAACCAGAAAAATTAAATTAATCAGAATTTCCCAATACTTCTTTCCTACCTGTACACCCTCCCTCTTGGGTTTCCAAATCCTAGTGAAATGATTTAATGTGATGATTATGAAACTCTTGAAAACATAGTAGGATATTTTCAGAAGATCCCTATTGGCTATCTATAACATAAATTGAAGATTAAGGCATTTATTTAAGGTTACCTAGAAAGGTATTTTATAGTTCATATTTAGATACTACTGCTTCCTAATTCAGGCTCATTGGTTGCCCCGATCATTCTACTCCTACTTGAGAAGTCTTTTTTTGTTTGAACTCTTTTCAAGTCTTAATGCTAGTTATCATCTTTCCAATTATTCTTCCTAATTTATTCTCTACATGACATTGAGTAATACCTGTCTATACTTCCTTTTGCATTTATGTTTTTCTACATTGTCTCATAAAACTTTAGTTAAGTCATACAGAAAGCTAGATTTTGGTCATAGACTCAAGCACCTGCTGCTTTCAATCCTAGCACTTCATGTTTTCAGATAACATTTGGGGTCATTTTCTGATTAGATTTTGTCTTAATGTCTGAAAGTGACTTGAGGGATGGAAAGCCATCCCTTCCAACTGGCCAAGAGCCCTTTGAATTTTGAAGAGAAAGATGCTATGGACTTGTTTGTATGTACAAATGATAACCTGTGTCACAGAAAGCACTGGTTAAAAAAAATTACTTGGAAATGGAGTTTATTTTTGAAAAATCTTTGCAATTCTCACCCATGAAGCTGGGACTTAAAACTTTCATGATAATAGGGATGAAGGTTAGATGGCCCAGCAACTGGAAACAGATATATCACAATACTAGAATTAGATCTGGAAAGGACTTAACAGAGCATTTAGTCTTATTTTACAGCTGAGGAAACTGATGTCCAGAGAAGTGAAGGAACTTGCCTCAGATCATATAAATACTAAATCCCAGATTTGGGAATTCAAACTAATGTGTCCTTAATGAAATCCCAAGACACTTTCCCTGTGCTTTGCTGCCATAATTAAATTTTCATTACCTGTCATACACAGCACCTCATAGGTACTAGGCACCCAGTAAGTATTGATGGATTTGATTTTCTAGTTGCAAGTTTTGGCAAATAGATCAAAAAGACTTAAAGTTTCTGTTTTCACAAAATCAAAATCAGTAGCACTGTCTGTTGATAATCACTAACTAGTTTTTCCCAGTAGGAAAAAAGCAACTTGTTTGAGAATGAGTATGCTGGATTTCCAGTACGTATAAAGGTATTCTTTTTTGATATATTTGCTTCATGACACTTTCAAAGATAATGAGTAGGAGAATATTCTCATACTGTATTGCAATAGTCCTATTCCCTCTTTTATTTCTTAAAACAATCGTTTGGAACAACATTAATTTTTTTTAAAGCACAAAGAAATATACCCAAATCAATGGGTTTATCTAAAATTCATTAATTACTAAATTAGTTACTAGAATGCAACATAATGCAACATAATTACTATATATAACAGTATTTTGTTATCTTTGCAAATCAACACATATAGCTATGTTCACTTGTTTTTCATTGTTGAAATGATCTGAGTCAAACAAGTGAAAATCTTTCACTTAAAAACAGTGGTATTTGTTTAATTTGACACTTCTTTTGAAAACAAAAGGAAAGATTATCATCTGAAATGGTTCCTTTACATTTATCTTTCTTTTAAGATTAGTGTAAATGACTATTCATTCTGACTCTTAAACAATATTTTGTTATACCAAAGTTAGAATACTGGCCTTAATTTTCTATGTTAGGTTAAGTTAATATCCTATCTCATTCAGAGATTTACTGATGTACTTGTTGTTGTTTGTTCTTTCTCAAAGAGGACCATGACATCAGGAAGGTGACACCATGACTTGCAAGTGAATTGGATTTAAGTGAGGGAGGGCTGTGAAGGACAAACTGATACACTTCTCTACTGGTGAACAGTCAGTCAGTCTGTACTGGTAACATCATTTACTTGTGAAGTACTCAGTTTTCACCAGAAGTTTATTTCTTTTAATTAATAAAATTTCATGATTCATAATAGACAACTTATTTCTCTCACATGTCGTTTCTCATGCTTCCCAGTAGACATTTGACTTCTATTTATGTGTTAGATTTCTCTTGACCCCTTTGTCTAACATCGTTTTAATATATCAATTTCTTATTTATGAAAGGTGAGGACTAGCACAGGAGTTACTTTCTATTATTTATTATAAATTATTTTCCTTATTAAGTAAATGAACAATTTTTATCCCTAACATCACTGTGTATTTAGTTGACTTTCTCTATACAACACAACACTTTTCTTTAGTGCCTTTTGTGTGTCAGGCACTGTGCTAAGTGCTAGGGATACAAATAAGAAAAGGAAAGATAGCCCCTGTCCTCAAAGTTTATACACAAAAGGAGGCTAAAAGGGAAGAGGTGGAGAGGTATCCTCTTTGGGGATCATGTAGATTGTACTCTGGGTCTGGAGTCAGGAGAACCTGAGTTCAAATTCAGCCATAAACACTAACTCTGTGACCTTCAATAAATCACTTAACTTATTTGCCTCAGTTTCCTCAATTGTAAAATAGGAATAATAACAGTACCCACCTTCCAGGTAATATATTTGTACTATATAAGGTAATATAATTGTACTATTTGTAAAAAGGATTTAGCACAGTTCCTGTCAAGTAGTAGGTGTTTAATAAATGCTTATTTCTTTCCTTCCTTTAACTGCATTCTCTGTTTTAATGCAGACTCAAGAATGAACAATCCGTCAGAAACGAGTAAACCATCAATGGAAAGTGGGGATGCCAGTACAGGTAAGAAAAATGTCTTCAAGTTTAGCTTTTGTATTATATCGGACCAAGGAAGAAATTTGTCATTTAAATATAATAAGCCCTGTTATGCCAGATATTTTGCATGTAAAAAACTCTTAGCTGTACTGAGTTATCTTAAATATTATGAGCAGAATTTGGAGATGAATAGGGCAGAACTTAGAGCTATCAGAAATTGCAGAGACAGATTGCAGTTGGATGCAAGAAAATTCCTAGCAGTTATTAAAAGTGAAATGGGATGCCCCGGGGAATTATGAATTCTTCATTGCTATTGATTTTTAGCAGAGACTAGATAACCATTTTTGGTCAGTGTTATAGAAGAGATTCTTGTTCAGATACAGTTTGGACTAGAAGAGATCAGAACTTCCTTCCACCTCTGAGATTCTGTGATTCTTTCTAATTATTTGGGTTTGGGGGGAACTGTGTTTGTCATTGTGGGCATATAGAGCGATAGTTATCCTCAATCACTGTCATTTTGTGTCATCATCAGTTTACTCTAACAACACTTAAAACCTTACTTTAACAGCATTCAGTTTACTTTTCATTAATAATTTTGTGATAGAACAAAATGCCCCTTAAAATGTGCCCTAGTCCTTCTACAAAATAATGCAATGCAAGCATACCTTCTTTTCCAGACTGTCTTGTACTCAGATTGTTGTTAAATCTTTCAACTTCTGCCTTATAATCCTAATTTGCTTATTTAAAACAAACTTATAAAGGTACCTGTATGATCCCAACCCTTTTTAGAATCTCATGTTACTTCTGAATTTGAGACAAATCAGCCATGCTTCTGTTGATAAACCTACTAAGACGGTAAGGAAAGACCTAATCTTTCAGAAATGGTATCCAATCACAGACTTGGCCTACTGGAATCATAACCCCTATTTTCACTTCACTTCACTGGAACCTTGTGTAAGTTTTCTTCCCTCTCATTCAGTATCTAATTTGAAAAAGGAATGTTGTATCCTTGCTTTCACCCCCAAGGATAGTGTGCCCTTTGTCATTTTGCCACCTACTTCTTTGAGGGGAGAGGAAGAGTTGTTTTGTACATGTGTACATACAACTTGAGTATACATGTTTCAAATGGGTCCTAGTGCAGAAATTAGTTCTTATTAATGACAGAGATAGGACACAGGAGGAGTACTTGTACAAAGAGGGAAAGCTTATATAGACAGCTACAATTCCTATAGAAATAAAATTTCCAAAATTTTCAGGGAATAGGGGGAAATATAGGAGTACTAATTGGGAGGGAAGTATTTTACTTAGGAAAAAAATGGTAAATTCAAAATATAATTTCTCTAGTGCTCTTCAGCTAAATAATTTTTAAAATTTAGTAGCATGTATATTCTATATAACTGCTCTTAAAATAACCATGATTGTAATATTAAGTGCAAAATGGTAGATTAATAGGGTAATTTGCTCACTCAACTTTTAGAAACTTTGTTGTTTCTTAATCTAATGTCTCTTCTGGCTTATACGATCACATAATTTAAAATTTTTCAGTTTCTGACAATTTATGAGTAGGCAAAAATTTGAAAACAGAAAAAAATCAACTTTACAGTAAAACTAAGGAAATCAATGTGTTTCTGGGCCTTGTGTCCTTTACAAAAGAGATTTCCATTTTTTAAGGAACTTTTCTCCCTCAGAAAAATTTTGTATTTTTACATTAAAAATATTAAATAAACTCTTTAGATAAGTGTTTTATATGTAGCTACTTGACTTACCATATGCAAGAATTGCTGAAAAACTTTGTAGCATATAAATTATTTTGGTATTTGTAGTTTCCCAGAGTGGGTGATACCACCCCCTGGGATGTGCTAGAACAATCCAGGAGGGCCGTAGTAGCCTTGGGTGATGAAAATTTTAGGGAAAAGCCATTAAAGGGTTAAAGAAAGTAGATTTTCTGGGGAGTACTGAGTAAATCTTTTGTTGAAAAGGGGGTGGTAGGCCAGATAAGTTTGTGAACTTCTTTTTACATTTATACATGTAAAATGAGCTAGAGATGGAAATGGCAAACCATTCCAGTATCTTTGCTAAGAAAATCCCAAATGGGGTCATGAAGAAATGAGTGAACTGAAAATGACTGAACAACAACATAAATTCATAGAAACTATTATATCTGAAAGAGGGAACTTTTTTTTTTAAGCAATCGGGGTTAAGTAACTAAGTATTAGATACTCACAAATACAGAAATAAATAAGTCCGGCTTCCAGCTGATAGGGAGATAAGACAAATTCATGAATAACTCTAAGGCAAGGCAAAATATGTTAAGTAACATAACATAAACAAAGTGCTATGGGGAATATTTAGGAAAGAACTGGGCTGAAATAATTAGAAATAAAACTTCAGGAGAGAGCCTTGGCATCGTGCTAGGAAAGATCAGTGGAACTTGAGCAAACAGATATGAATAAGGAAAGAGCACTCCAGGGAGAAGAGCAGGAGCACACACATGGGAAAACATGGAATGGTGAGATAACAAACAAGCTTTTATTAAGCACCTACTCTGCACCAGGTGCTGTGTTAAGTGCTGGGGACGCAAAGAAAGGTGAAGAGAACCTTTTCTCTTAAGTTGTTCACAGTCTAATGAGGCAGATAAAATGCAAACAGCTGTATATAAATAAGATAGATACAGGGAGAATTGGCTAAGGGGAATCCAGACAAGATTCTTGTAAGGGAAGATTTTATCTGGGAATTTGAAGGAAACCAGGTGGTGGCAATGATGAGGGACAGAATTTCAGGTATGGGGAGCAGCCAGTGAAAATGTGTGGATATAGGAGATGGAAATAACACTGGAAGAGAGGAAGGAGCCAGGTTATGAAGGTCTTTGAACACCAAACAGCATTTCATATTTGATCCTTGAGAAAATGAAAAACCAATGGAGTTTATTGAGTAGAAGTTTGAGGAAAGATAATAACATGGTCAGACCTGCACTTTAGGAATGTCACTTGGATAACTAAATGGAGAAAAACTTGAGGCAGAATCTTTTGCAATATATTCCAGGCATGAAGGATGAGGAGGAGTGGTGGCAGTATTAGATAAAGAAAAGTATAAGAGAGATATTAGAAAGATAAACTCAACAGACCTTGGCAACAAACTGGGTATGGGGGAGGGAAGACGATGAGATAGAATGAGGAACTGAGGGTGACAGCCTAGGATTCGAGCCTGAGTTAGCAGTGTCAGAAGCTACTTTAGGGCCAGGGAAAATGAGCCCTGAGCAAAAGGCCATTCTTGGGTGACTGAAGTTGTTGAAGACCTTAGAAGTAGCTGTTTTATTATAATTTTGATACTTTGGAGTCTACCTACCAAGACACAGAGGAATGCTATAACTACAGCTACAAAATTCTTAATAAAAACACACCTAAATAATAATTACTGATGGGTAAGCAAAGCTAATATAATAAAAATGACAGTATTGCCTAAATTAGTTCACTTATTCAGTGCCATACAAATCAAAGTACCAAAAAACTACTCCATAACAGTAGAAGAATAATGATGAAGTTCATCTGAAGGAGCAAAAAGTCAAGAATCCCAAGAGAAATAATGCATTACAGTTGTGGAGTTGGTAGCCAGATTATGGTGCATTAACAAATAAGTCCAAAGAACCTGCAATGTAATTTAATTGTCAGTGAAGGAGATGAATTGAGGATAGCTTCAAAGGGATGACAGGTTTGAATGAAAGGTTTGTTTTATTTTTCCCTTTTAAAGAATATGTAAAACCATAGTGTATTAGCAAACAGAAGTGAAGAAACAATAGAAAGGCAGATTTGCTATTCAAGAAATGAAGGTATTTTCTGGAAAGTAAGTTGAAATTACATTAGGAAAATGTCTAAATTGTGCCTTTTGACCTTGAAATCCCACTACAAAGCAAATACTCCAAGGAGGTATTTAATATAGTATATCATATATAAACCAAAATATTTTTAGTTCCAGTTTTTGTAGTAGCAAAGAAGCAGGAACAGAGTATATGACTATTCTTTGGAGCATGACTAAATTTTACCTGAATGTAATATAATATTACAAGAAGCAATGCATATTAAAAGCATGAAAATTTACTAGTAGTTTGTTCAGTTGACTTAGAAAGTTTTTTGTTTATCTGTCTCTTTAATTTAATTGCATTAAAAATTTTCAGTTTTTATGAGCAGGCAGAGATTTGAAAGCAGAAAAAAATCAACTTTACAAGAAAACAAAGGAAATCAGTGATTTCTAAACCTTGTGACCTTTATAAAAGAGTTTTCCATTTTTTAAGGAACTTTTTTTCTCTCAGAAAAGCAGCATAACAAAAATTATGAATTGATGTAAAGTGTGTAGAACTGGGAAAACAATATATATAGTGGCTGCAGCAATTTATACCAGGGCCTGATTACTGCGAATAATGACTCTAGTGAAGTGGTTGCCCTATTTGAGGTGATAATCTAAGTAAAATATGGTCATTAGTTCCAGCCCAGTAGAAATGTGCAGTGTGAATCTGGTTTTCACAGGAATTCATTATTGATTATTCTCACTAATTGGGACCTGGCTATGAATGGAAATTGAAGGCTATTTAACTGTGATTAGGAAGCTTCCCCCCAAAAGAGAGGGAAAGATGAAACTAAAAGATACATCTTTCTCCTTTCCTTGCATAATCAGGGTCTATACATGTTGAATATTGCTGGTTAATTCTGCTAAACTGAGTTTTTCTACCTCTTTCTTTTGAATTCTTCATTATAAGGAATAGCTATCTGGTTAAGGGGGAGAAGGGAGAAGTATATATTTGGAAATGAAGGTAATATGTAATAACATAAAATCAATATATTTCTTGAAGAAATCAAAGCATAAAAAATGGATAATATTGATCACATACAGTTTAAAAACTTTTGACCAAACAAAACCAGTGCGGTTAAACTGAGAAAGTTAACTGGAAAAAAAAAAATTATACTGACAGGTTCTGTGATAAAGGTCTCATATATCCAAGCTATATAAGGAGCCAACCTCATCCATCAGACTAGAGAGGCTCCAAAATGACAAGCACATAAATGAACTTGATGTTGGAGCTTTGAATCAATCTAGTCATTCTGGTAAACAATTTGGAATTACATCCCCAAAAGTCACTAAATATGCATGCTCTTTGACCTGGTAATACCACTACTAGGCCTCTATCCCAGAGTGACCGAAGAAAGAAGGAAAGGACCCATCTATACAGAAGTATGTATAGCAGTCCTTTCAGTGTAATGGCAAAGAATTATAAACTAAGGGAGTACCTATTAATTGAGTGATGACTGAACAAATTATGATATATTAATGTAATGGAATATTATTGTGCCATAAGAAATGACAAAATGATAAATGGTTTCAGGAAAGCCTAGGAAGTTTTGTATGAACATATACAGAGCAGATAACCAGGAGAACAATAGACCCAATAACCACAACAGTATAGAGCAGACGACTTTGAAAGACTTAAGTCTGTTCAGTGCTTTGACTAACGATGATCCCAGAGAATCAGTAATGAAATATACTTCTCTCCTCCTAAGGAGTTGATTGATTCAAGATACTGAATAAGACACAATTTTTGGACTTTTGTACATGGACAGCATGGGAATTTGCTTGACTATGTATATTTGTTATGAGGTTTTGTTTTTTCTTTTTCTTTTAACAGTTTGAGGGTTGGTGGGATGAGGGAGAGAAATTGGGGATAGTATAGCCAAAGCAAAAAGAAAGATAAATTCACAGACCAACAATACTGGAATTTATCTGTTGCAGTCACTATATAATTAAAAAAAAAAGCCAGGTCTATATATAATAGAAGTTGGCTATGTCATGTACATTCCTCATTTTCTACTCTATTATATGTACAGATATGCTCATTTTATTTGGTTTTAAGTTAAGAATTTTTAAAAATTAAGGAAAGAATATTAAATTGAAGGATAATAGAACCAGGAAATTATTAATGGAGTGAAGTACTAAAATGGAGAAAGTAGGAAAAAATTAAGAGTATGGTTAAAAGGAAGGCTTAGAAAGGAAGAACAGCATTTCTCATTCAGAGAAGAGAATGAAAGAAAAGAGAGTATAAAGATCAGGGTCAAAAGAAATGAAGGAGTAGGAACAGTGAAAAGTAAAGAGAAGGAATTTTGAGAGTTTAGATCTTAGAAGTGGTAGAGTTTTGAGTTATATTTGGACACAAGATATGGCACTGTGGTTGGATCACTGTAGTTGAGTTAGAATGGAGGTCATTGGAGTTGAAAAGGTTGGAGAACTGTGAGACCACATCTATGCTAATGACTTACTGAGTCATGGAGAATGAAGAGGAGATGAAGGAAAGAAGAAAATAACAAATCCCTTTGAAAGTCATTGATAAAGGTGGGAGAGTATCTTTGAGGAGTAGGTTGTTAATGGTAAAGGTGGGAAGAATAGTGTAATTAAATAGCATAGACTTTAGAAAGAAATGGAATAAAACTTTCATGAATATAGAGTCCCGACCCCTTCATTTTACAAATGATAAAAGTAAGGTCCAGAAAAGTTAGAGGATTTGCCCAAGCCCATACATCTAGTTAGTAGTATAATTGGGATCATGAATCTCTGGCCATGGATCTGTAATAATGATTTGGAAGTAGTATTTGGGAATCTGGGAACATTCTGATCCATGAGAGGGGGAATGAGATAGTGAGAAAAGGTATTATCAGTCTGTTTGTAAGGTCTTTTTGCCTCTAACACTGTATGAGAGTATTTTGAAAGAAGTGATATCATGAAAGGAAATTAAGTAGGTAAGTGAAATATGTGGGAAATGGTCCGGTATTCAGGGGAGATTTCTTCACAGTTTCTAGAAGGCACAGTGGAAGATGGGCTACAATGGGAAACTTTACACTGTCCTTGAAGGCAAGGACTGACTCACTTTTTTATTTGGATCCCAGAGCCTTGGTGCTTAGTGATTGATTGGTGAGAACAGTGAAGAGTTTAAGTAGAAAAGATCTGCAATGAATAAGGAATAGGAAGAATGTGGTAGAGGGAATTTCTTTGCCCTTCAGGCAGTATATATGGATAATAAGAATGCTGGGGAAACAGGAGGTTATGAAATGAGATAGCAACACATTAGTAATAAGGAACGGCACACAGAGTAAAGTTTTTTTGAGATGTGTATAAAATAAGAAAAAACACATGGTTCTAACTGAAATATGTTTGAAGGTGTTGAGTTCCACAAACCTTGATGGTCTGTCTGAAACTTCTGTAGAGGTGAAGGGAGGCCAGTGGATATATTGTCTCTCCAACCTTAGAAATACAATTAAGCAATATATTAAGAAAAGAAGGGGCAGCCAGGTAGCACAGCGAGTAAGAGCACCGGCTCCAGTGTTGGGATGACCTGGAGATCTAATCCCGGGCTCAGACACTCAGCACCACACCCAGAAATAACTGGCCGTGTTACCATGAGCAAGTTACTTAATCCCGATTGCTTAAAAAAAAAAAAAGAAAAGAAGAATTTTGTTTTCATTTATGTCATCTTGCTACAAATCCTTTAGATTCAGGACCAGAGGTAGAAATGTCCCAAGGCTATTGATTTTGCTATATTTATAAGACATAGCTTCTTTAGTACTTGATGTTATAAAAGTACTTTAAAGTGTTAAAGAATTATAAAGCATATTTGGGTATTTGATCTAGGAATACAGACTGAGATTCAACCAAATGTAGCTCTCCTGGGGCCTATTACTTGTGTTTCTTGCCGGTTTGGATGCTTTCATTTTCCATAGCATGTTAAAAAAAAAAAAAGGAAAGAAAGAAAAAGGAGTCTCTTTTTGGAAGTACATTAATTAATACATTATATCAAGAAATAAATTAAAATGTAGATTGAGTGAATGAAAGTGTGCTTGAGGTCATATAATCCAACTTCTTCATTTTATGGTTGAGAAAACTGAGGCCCCCAGAAAGGTTAAGTGATTTGTACAAGGTCACATAGGTGATAGATGCATCCAAGATTTGAATCAAAAAGCATAGCTCTTAATAGCTTCTTGACTTGCCTTAGTGATAGTTCCATCCTAGAGATGAAGGAAAAGTTCTATTTTGGATCTTATTCTCTCTAACAGCAAAGAACCATTTACTGGAGTGGAAATGATGGGAACTCTGGGGGTGAAGTGTCTTTTTTTCTCCGAAGTGAGAGGATTCAGTTAGAGGAGAAGATCCAATCATAGTCTGAAATACACCTAAGATTTTGGGAAACTGGATTTCAAAGTGTTCAGAGGCAAACTAGGTAAGATTCCATGGACTGGGGTGGCCAGGTAGCACAGCGAGTGGGAGCGCTGGCCCCAGTGTCGGGATGACCTGGGGGGATCGAATCCAGGCTCAGATACTTAGCACCACACCCAGAAATAACTGGCCATGTAACCTTGAGCAAGTTACTTAACCCCAATTGCTTTAAAAAAAAAAAGATTCCATGGACTGAAATTAGCCAGAAGAGATGGAAGATGCTTAAGAATGAAGTTCTGAAAACAAAAAGGGAAACAATTGTAGTCAGGAGGAAAAATGAGATTTGTCTGAAGAAATCTGTAAGGATGCTCAATCACCAACCTATTTAGATTGAAAAGAGAAATGTACAAAAGATGGAGGCAAGGCCGAGTAACAGAGAATGTATATTGATGATGTGGCATGCTACTATTAAAATTGTTTCAGGAATGCTAACTCTAGGATAAGCTCTACAGGTGGTAAGGAAACTACAGACAAAAACCTGTGAGCAGTTGGTTGGTTGTTTTCTTTTTTTCTTCTGTGTTGGGAGAAAAAGAATATGGGACTGGACTTTTGCTTGGTGTGAATGGGAAGTTGATAACTGACAACAAAGAGAAATCAGAGCTGCTCAGTTCATATGTTCATTCTTTTTACTCTGGCAAGGAAAATGAACATTATTTGGAAATGACAACAGCAATGATTAATAAAGCATTGATAGCCAAAATCCATAAGAAGACAGTAAGAATATCTGGCTTCTCTTCATCAATCAACCAATACACATTTTTATTTTTTATAAATAAAATATTTTATTTTAATATTTAATATATATTTTATATATTTATCATAATGTTTAAATAAAATATATTTATAAATAAAATATTAATTTTATTAATTCTGCTATTTGCCAGGCACTGTGCTAAGCACTGAGTATGCAGAGAAAGGCAACAGATAACTTGTGCTTTCAGAAAGCTCGTAGTCTAATGGTACACACAATGTGGAAGCAACACTGTACAAACTAGATATATACCAGGGAAAGCAATAGAATTAAGAAGGAAAGAAGTGAGGAGTTGAGGACTTTCCAATTGTAAGTCATGGTATGGAGGAAGAACAGGGTTTGGGTTTACCAATCAGGGGGAGATGTAGAATGACAATAGATTGTGATCAGATAAGGGAATTTCAGAGTTCTTGAACTTGGAAGTGTTACATTTGTGGGTCATGGCAAAATCAAGGTTATGACCATTCTTATGTATGTTTGAGGTAAGGTAGAGGAATAGATCTAAGATGAAAGCAGATTTATTACCTATGGAATGGACATTCCAGAAAACACATCATAAGGGGTGGGTAGCTATAAAATAGGACATTGTAGAATTGGATTGAGACAAATGGAAATAAGGGATTGGGCAGTGGGGAAACCAAGATTGGAGTTTGAACAATTATTTATTTAATTAATAAAGTCAATGAATTTAATTAATTAAGGTTAATAATTGCTAGAATGATGAGGGGTAGAGGTGGGGTGGAGGCTTATTAATCATCAAAGAATGACTTCAAGCAGGTTTTCATTGTTTTATAGGAGTTTGGTCTCAGAGTGGAATTCTCACTGGGCCTTAGGTGCTAGGAACCGAAGGAATGGTGTTACTTTCTTTTCGCCCAAGGCAGATCATTCTCCTTTTAGAGAATTCCAATTCTTAGGAAGTTCTTTTCATTAAATCAACCCTATATTTGCATCTTTATAATACCCAGCATTACTCTAGATTAATATCTGTAGACTTTTCTTATATTCTTCGTGAGAACCTTTGCTTCTAAAGACTAAATCTCTCTAGTTCTTTCTATTTTTCTTCATATAACAAATTTCAGACCCTTTACTATCCATTCACTGTCTTCTAGGCACATTCTAGTTTGTCTCTTTGGTCCAGGCTTATGATATCATGGGTGTTGGGAATTCCTAATGTGAAAATTCCCACCTTCAGAGAATGCCAACACATTTCAGGTTAAATTCTTTTCCTGTAGTCACATAACTAATGTGTGTCAGTGGTAGGTAGGCCTTGGACCCAGGCCCTATTGACTAGAAGGCAAGCATTCTCTGTACTATGTTAAATTGCCTTTTACTTTATCAATATACTTCCTAAAATGTAACACCTAAAATATAAAACAATATTTCATATGTTACTTGATCAGTACAGAGTCAGAGTCCACAGGACAATTAACTCCATTAACTCAGACAGTATAATTACAGAATGATAAAATTATTATTCTATTGGTATTGGAAGGAACTTCAGAGGTTATCTGGTCCCATTTCTACTACTTCCCCAACAAAAACATGAATTCCTTCTACTACCCTGGCATATGGTTTTCATCCTCTATAAAATCATCCAATGGCAGGTGCTAGTTCATTTTAATCTTTGTATTCTAGTGCCTGTCATATAGTAGGCACTTAATAAACACTTGTTGCTTGATTGATACAGTTTTTGTATAAAAAAAAAACCCAATTATAGGGAATTTACTACTTTCCATTCTGCTTTTGTGTGGTCTTTTCATTGCTCCCCTACTGGGATTTTTCTTGGACTTCTCCGTCCTGCCCCAGGAAACTCTTCATCCTACAAAGATCTACTCCTCCTAGGAACTCACTCCTTCCTTCTCGGGGCCTTCTACCCCTGGGGCTCCTCTCGCTCTGAGTAGAGGATGAACACCTGTTTCCCAGAACCTTCGTTTAAGGAGTGATCAGCCATCTCTTACTTCCCATCTGGCTACATTCCTCTTCTCCCCATTCTGCTTCCTTTGGCAGGGTGACTCCCCACGTAGGCCGTGAGCTCCTCGGGGCAAGGACTCTGTCTTTGCTTTTCTTTGTATTCCAGTGCTTAGCACGGTCACATTAATGTTTAAGGGGTTCCTTTATTGAGCAAATGCCTGCCTTTAATTTCTCTCCATCTACTAATACTACTTGAGATATTGTTAATTTGGGGTTTTTTTTTGTGGGGGGAGGGTACCACAGTGCCACGCCATTGCTTTGCTTTAAATTGACTTAACCTTAACTTAGCCCCCTTAAGTCTTTTAAACTATAATTGCTGTCAGCAATCCTCCCAACCCCTCATCCCCTATCCTTTATTTGTATGATTGGTTTTCCAAGAAAAACTTTTCAGCAAAAACCACATTAAAATTTTGTCATATGAAAAGATAAATGAGGACTGATACATGTGGCCTATCCTAAATTAATGAAATAATACTTCGCAAATATTATCAGCTGATTTTCTGTTTTATAATGATGTGCAAAACTAAATCATAAGAAACAAGAAATCATGTTAGTAGAGCATCCTGATCAAAAACAATTTCTCCAGGTTAATTGTGAAAGATTTTAAGCATATGCAATATGCTTCTTCATTAAGAAGTTTGATTTAAACTAGTGTTGAATTTGAAAAACAGAATAAAATACTAGTTTTATCAGGTGAATCTAAGAGACACAGAAAGAACACAGATAAGTTAACTTCCACTGCTGAATAGATTTCAAATGGGATTAAATATCAAACCAGAGTAGAACAGTTATAATTCTGGTTTAGGAAAAAAGAACCAAATATCCTTTCCCTTTGAACTATAAAACTAGTTCTGTTCATTTTTGATAGTCTTATGTCCTAATGTTATTAAGAAAAATTACTCATATTGCACTAGACAAAGAGTTGTTTCTTTTGTGGCCAGAAGAGTAACCACAACCAGAGTTGCATGTGGTACATTCAGAATTTAAGATTCAGTTGCTCAGAATCACAACTGGGTCATAAAAATTGATCAAGTCCCTTCTTTGGTAATCTATAACATGACAAAGTAAATCATGCAATGTTTTGGATCTTCCATGAATGAAAAGGAAGAAAAATTAAAAAGGTGTCCTTTAATTATTTTTTAGGCATCAATATTGTCTTATATAAATATCACAGTATTCTGACCAGTATGATGAATATGCTTTTCTTGTTGCAGTTTTAAAGCTGGAATGATTTTCTTTAAATTGCAAGTATAGGAAGTTCTCACCTCACTTGAAAGCTAATCCTTATTAAATTGTCTGACAACAAATTGTTTTGTTCATTCCGTTGGTTATAATTCTTTAAAACTTGACTAAAGTTTAATATGAAGGTATTTGTGGAGCCTATATCAAGATTATATGCTGCCATGGTGGAAGAGTGAGAGAAAATTTGGAATTCAAAAGCTTGTGGAACTGAATGTTGTAAAATAAAAGTAAAATAATAATTTTTTTTTTAAAGACTAAATTTCAGAGCTGGTAAGAATCACCATTGTTAGAAGGAGGTTTCTTTCTCTAAAAAATATAAAAAAGAAATTTATTTTCTTGGTATTATAGTTAAATGTTATTTATTCTGCTATATGGCTAGAACTAATAATTAGTCAACATTTATTAATCATTTATTGAGGGGGAAGAGCCAAGATGGTAGAAAGAAGTCAGGAAGTTACCTGCTTTCCCTAGTTTCCCTTAGGCATTGTTAAATCAAGCCTCTGAAAGAATTCTGGAGTGACAGAAACCACAAAAAAATGGAGTAGCCCCAGATAACTTAGAAGGACTTCAGGAAAGGTCTGTCTCACTTGGGTAAAATGGGAATACAGCCCAGCACAGGTGGTGTCTGGACAATGCAGTGGGAGGCTCTCAGCCACAGCACAGATCAGCAATTGAGGCTCTGCAATTCTGGCTAGAGGACACTGGCGTAGCAGGCCAGCTGTGAAGCCTCCAGCCCCAACACAGCAGGCAAACTGCCAGAGCACAACAGACACAACTAGGCCAGGCCCCCTACTGCAGTGGGCAAGTTATCATCCCTAGAGACCCTGGTACAGAAAGCCAGTGACTAGGTCTCTTGCCCCAGTGCAAGAAGCTTGGGACAGTCTTCCTTGTACCCTAGCAGCAGAGCTAAAATTTGAAAAATAAGCAAAAAACAAAAAAAGAATCCCGACCATTGAAAGTGACTGTGGTTACAGGGAAGATCAAAACACAAATTCAGAAAAAGCCAGCAGTGTCAAATTGCCTACATGAGAAACCTCAAAAGGGATTATGAATTGATCTCAAGCCCAAAAAGTCATCTTGGAAAAGCTCAAAAAGGATTTTTAAAATCAAGTAAGAAAGGTAGAAGAAAATTTGGGAAATGAAATGAGAGTTTTACAAGAGAATTATGGGAAAAAAGTTAAAAGCTTAGAAAAGGAAGCACAAAAATTGACTGAAGAAAACAACTCCTTAAAAAATAAAATTGACCAAATGGAGGAAAAAATCCCCTGAAGAAAACAACTCCTTTAAAAGTAAAATTGTCCAAATGGAAAAGGAGTTATAAAAGCTAAGAAAAGAATTCCTTAAAAATTAGAATTGACCAAGTGGAAGCTAATGACTCTATGAGATATCAAAAATCAGCCAAAAGAATGAAAAAAATGGAAGAAAATGCAAAATACCTCAGTGAAAAAAAAAAACTGACCTGAAAAATAGATCCAGGAGAAATAAAGTAAGAATTATTGGACTACCTGGAAGCCATGATCATAAAAGGAAACTGGAAAGCATCTTTTAAGAAATTATCAAAGAAAATTTCCCTGGTATCCTAGAACCAGAGAGTAAAATAGTCACTAAAAGAATCCCCTGATCACCTCCTAAAAGAGATCCCAAAATGAAAACTTCAAGGAGTGTTGTAGCCAAATTCCAAAACTTACCAGTTCAAGGAGAAAATACTGCAAGCAGCCAAAAAGAAACAATTCAACTACCAAGAAGCCTCAGTTAGAATTACACAGAATTTAGTGGCTTCTACATTACAGGATTAGAGGGCTTGGGCTATGACATTCTGGAATGCAGAAGAACATGGATTACAACCAAGAATCAACTGCCCAACGAGTATTCAGTGAAATAGGGAATTTTCAAACTTTGCTGATGAAAAAAAACAGAGCTGAACAAGAAAATTCAGTCTTCAATTACAGGACTCAAGAGAAGCATAAAAAGGTAACCAGGAAAGAAAAACATGGTATTCAATAAGGTTAAACTGTTTATATCCCTACCTGGTAAGATGTTATGTGTAATTCTTAAGAACGGTGTCTCTGTTCGGGCAGTTAGAAAGGGTATACTTAGAGGGTATGGGTATAAGTCAACTTTGATGTGATGATAAAAAATAAATTAAGGGGTGAAAAGTTTTATTGGAAGAAGAGGAAAGGGGGAGGCAGAATGGGGGGTAAATTATATCACATGAAGAGACATGAAAGCCCTATCACAGTAGAGGCAAAGAAGGGAGCAGGGTGAGCAATGTTTGAATCTTAGTTTCATAGGATTAGACCCAAAGAGGGAATAACATATACACTCAATTGGTTAGAGAAATCTCTCTTACTATATATGGAAGTAGGAAGGGAATGGGGAGGCCTGATAGAAGGCAGGGCAGAAGTAGGAGGGGAAAGGCAAAAGAAAAGGGAGCAGGACTGAAAGAAGGGAGGGCAGATAGGGGGAAGCAGTGATCAGAAGCAAAACACTGGTGAGGAGGGTCAGGGTAAAAGGAGAGAGAAAAGTATTAAGAAGGGGAAAAATAGGATGGAGGTAAATACATATTAATCATACCTGTGAATGTGAATGGGATGAACTCTCATAAAATGGAAGCAGATAGCACATTGGATTCAAAAAAGTCCTACAATATATTGTTTACAATAAACACATTTGAAGCAGAGAGACACATATAGAATAAAAGAAAAGACTGGAACAGAATATATTACACTTTAGCTGAAGTTAAAAAAAAAAAAGCAGGAGTAGGAATCCTGATTCCAGACAAAGCAAAAGCTAAAATAGATTTAATTGAAAGAGACAAGGAAAGAAGCTATATCTTGTTAAAAGGTACCATAGTCAATGAAGTAATATCTGTACTTAAAATATATTCACCAAGTGGTATAGTGTCCATATTCTCATAGGAAAACTTAAGTGAGTTGCAGGAAAAAATAGACATCAAAACTATACTGCTCCACCTCTCAGAACTAGATGAATCTAACCTCAAAATAATCAAGAAAGAAGTTAAAATGGGGCAGCTAGGTGGCACAGTGAATAGAGCACCGACCCTGGAGTCAGGAATACCTGAGTTCAAATCCAGCCTCAGATACTTAACACAAAACTAGCTGTGTGACCTTGGGCAAGTCACTTAACCCCAATTGCCCTACCTTCCCCCCTCCAAAAAGCAAAAAAAAGAAGAAAAAGAAGTTAAAGAGGTGAATAGAAATTTAGAGAAGTTAGATATGATAGACTTCTGGAAAAAAACTGAGTGAGGACAGAAAGGAATATGCCTTTTTAAAAGTTGTATATGGCACCTACACAAAAGTTGGCCGTGTATTAGAGCATAAAAACTTCAGAATCAAACAAAGAAAGGCAGAAATATTAGAAGCATCATTTTCAAGTCATGATGCAATAAAAATTAAATGTAATAAAGGGCCATGGAAAGATAGATTAAAAATTTATTGGAAACTAAATAAACCAATCCTAAGCAATGAGTGGGTCAAACAGAAAAATCATAGAAAGAATCAATAATTTCATCAAAGAGTGATGAGGATAAGACAACATACCAAAATATATGGGATGCAGCCAAAGCAGTACTTAGGGGAAATTTTATATCTCTAAATGCTTACTTGAATAAGATAGAGAAAGAGCAGATCAATGAATTGGGCATGCAATTTAAACAATCAGGGTGAAAAAAAGCAAATTTTAAGTCCTTAATGAAGTAACAAATTAGGAATTCTGAAAATCAAAGGAGAAATTAATGGAATTGAAAGTAAGAAAACTATTGAACTAATAAATAAAACTAAGCCGTTTTATGAAAAAGCTAATAAAATAGATAAACTTGATTTATTTGATTTAAAAAAGGAAAACAAAAAAGCAAACTACCAGTATCAAAAATGAAAAGGATGAATTCACTACCAATGAAGAGGAAATTAAAGCAATAATTAGGAGCTATTTTGCCCAACTGTATACCAATAAATCTAACACTAAATGAAATGGATGAATATTTACAAAAATACGCATTTCCCAGATTAACAGAAGAGGAAATAAAATATTTAAATGATCCCAATTTTGAAAAAGGAACTTAACAAACCATCAATGAACTCCCTAAGAGAAAATCTCCAGGACCAGATAGATTTACAAATGGATTCTACCAAACATTTAAAGAACAGTTAATTCCAGTACTTTATGAACTCTTTGGAAAAATAGGCGACGGAATTCTATCAGATTCTTTAATGACACAAATATGGTGTACAGTCAGTGATCATAACTCTGAATGTGAATGGGATGAACTCTCCTATAAAATGAAAACATAACTGCCTACCAAGCTACCTGCCTAAACCAGGAAGAGCCAAAGCAGAAAATTATAAGCCAATTTCCCTAACGAATATTGATGCAAAAAATTTAAATAAAATATTAGCAAAGAGATTATAGAAATTTGTGACAAGGATAATACACTATGACCAGGTGGAATTTATACCAGGAATGAAGGGCTTGGTTCAATATTAGGAAAACTATTCAGCATAATTGACCATATCAATAACAAAATCAACAGAAATCATAAACTTTTGACAAGTCACAGCACCCATTCCTGTTAAAAGCACTAGAGAAGGGGTGGGCAGGTAGTGCAGCGAGTAAGGGCACCGGCTCCAGGGTCGGGGATGACCTGGAGATTGAATCCCAGGCTCAGACACTTAGCACCCACCCAGAAACACCTGGCCGTGTAAGCTTGAGCAAGTTAATTAACCCCGATTGCTTTAAAAAAAAAAAAAAAAAGCACTAGAGAACATAGGAATAAAATGGAGTCTTCCTTAAAATGTTAAGTAATGTCTATATTAAAACCATCAGCAAGCATTATCTTCAGTGGGGATAAATAGAAACCTTTCCAGTAAGATCAAGGGTGAAACAAGGATGTTCATTATCACCACTATTATTTAATATTGTACTAGAAATGTTAGGTTTAGCAATAAAAGAAGAAAAACATTGAAGGAATTAGGATAGGCAATAGGGAAACAAAACTATCACTCTGTAGTTGAAACTATGGTTTACTTAGAGAATCCTGGAGAATCAACTAAAAAATACTTGAAATAATTATAAATTTTAGCAAAGTTGCAGGGTATAAAATAAACCCATATAAATCATCAGGATTTCTTTATATTACCAACAAAGCTCAGCAAGAAGAAAAATTCCATTTAAAATAACTATAGACAATATACAATATTTGGGAGTTCACCTGCCAAGACAAATCCAGGAGCTATATGAATACAATTACAAAACACTTTTCACACAAATGAAGTCAGATCTAAACAATTGGAAAAATAGCAGTTGCTCCTGAGTAAGCTGAGCTAATATAATCAAAACCACAGTTTTACCTAAGATGATTTACTTATTCAGTGCTATGCCAATTAAACTACCAAAAATTATTGTATGGTGCTAGAAAAAAATAATAAAATTCATCTGGAAGAATAAAAGATAAAAAATATCAAGGGAACTAATACAAGAAAATAAATGTAAAGGAACACGGCCTGCCATATCAGATCTCAAAACTATATTATAAAGCAGCAATCATCAAAACTATTTGGTGTATTGACTAAGGAATAGAGTGGTAGATCAGTGGAATAGATTGGTACACAAGACACAGTAGTCAGTGATTATGGTCATCTACTGTCTGATAAACTAGACTCCAGCTTCTGGGATAAAAATTCACCATTTGCCAAAAACTGCTGGGAAAACTGAAAAATAGTATAGCAGAAACTAGGCATAGACCAACATCTCTCATCATATTACCAAGGTAATGTCAAAATGGGTACATGATTTAGACATAAAGGGTGATACCCATGAGCAGATTAGGAGAGCAGGGGATAGTTTATCTGTCAGATCTATGGAGAAGAGAAAAATTTATGACCAACAAGAGAGAGAGTATATTATGAAATGCAAAATGGATAATTGTGATTACAAACAAAACCAAAGCAACCAAGATTAGAAGGAAAACAGAAGGCTGGAAAACAGTTTTTACAGCTAGTGTTTCTGATAAAGGTCTTATTTCTAAAATATGTAGAGAACTGAGTTAGATTTGTAAAAATACAAGTCATTCCCCAACTGACAAATGGTCAAAGGATATGAACAGGCAGTTTTCAGATTAAGAAATCAAGGAAAGGATTCTGAGAAAATGGCAGAGTAAACTCAAGATCTTCCTCCATAAAAGAGTTAAAATAGCACCTTAGGGCAAACTAAATGTGGCTGGAGCTATATTAGAACAGGGGCATAACCAGTGTCCTCCTGGGACAATTTGAGAAGAGCAGAAGAAAAATCTGTGGACAAGGTTTGGTCCCTGTGAAGAATAAACACCTCCAGGCTATGTTCCCTTTAAATAGCAAGGGGCAAGCCTCTTAAACAACAAAACGTTAGTTGTTTTGAGAGACTGCCTCCGCCCCAGCCACCTGAACTTTTTCATCTGGGATAGTGAAGAAAGTTGGGAGTTAGCCGGGGAAGATTGAGGGCACCTCTGCTGACCAGGAATACCAGACCCAGCTGTGCTGCAATGAGCAGTGGGGTCAAGAATGAACCAGCACATGCCCTGTACGTGCAGAAGCTGTGGGCACTTACAAGAGGCTGGAGGTTTGGCTTTGGTTTCAGGCTAGAGGGAAGAACTGAAGATCTGGGGCAAGAGGCACCATTTCTCATATCCCAGTGCTAGAGGTGACTACAAATAACTAACCTATCACCATACCCACACACACAAAAAATTCACAGGCAAAGGAGAAAGAATCCAACTATAGAAACCTATTATGGGAATAGAGATGACCATGGTTCATCTTCAGAGGAGGAAATTGAAGTAAAGAAACTCCCAAAGAGTAATGTTAAATGGTCACCTGGCCCCCCAAAATTTATAGATGATCTTAAAAAGACTTTTAAAAATTAAATGACAGAGATGGAGGAAAAACTAAAAAAGAAAATAAGAATAATCCAAGAAATGGGGCTGCTAGGTTGTGCAGTGAATAGAACACCAGCCCTGGAATCAGGAGGACCTGAGTTAAAATCCAGCCTCAGACACTTAACACTTACTAGCCATGTGACCTTGGGGCAAGACCCTTAACTCCAATTTCCCTGCCTTTCCCCCTCAAAAAAAAAGTTAATTAAAAAAAAATAATCCAAGAAAAACAAGGGTATGAAAAGGAAAGTCAACTGGAAAAGAAGATCCAGAATCTTAAGGAAGAAAATGGCAGTTTTAATTTAGAATTGGGTAAAGTAATGCCAGTGAAATGATAAAAAAAAAAAAGAATCTTGATATTATAATTAAAGAAAATTGTCCTTAAGCATTAGAACAAGGGAGGAAAGTAGAAAGAGAAAAAAATCCATTGATCACCCCTTAAAAGAGATCCCTATGGGGAAAACTCATAGGAATATCATATAGTCAAATTCCAAAATCCCCAGCTCAAGGAAAAACTAGTAAAAGCATCAAGATTAGAACAATTTAAATATGATGGTGCCACAATTAGAATTACACAAGACCTAGCAGAAGAAACATTAAAGGACCTCAGGTCTTGGAACACAACATATCGAAGAGCAAAACAACAGGGACTCTGGCCAAAAGTATCATACCCTGCAAAGTTAACTATTATCTTGAATGAAAAAAAAATGGACATTTGATAAACTCAGATTTTCAAGACTTTGTTTAAAAAAAAAACTGAACTTAATAGATGATTTGACATACAAGAACCAATATACATATAAGGTACCTAACTTATGATTATAAGGCATTCATAAGTACAGACTAATTACTTTTTATATATGTAAAGTGTGAAATTTATGTCTAAGATTCTTATTAATAATTGGGTATTTTGTTAAAAAGATTGGGGAAAACCTGGGCATGATATGAATTTTGAAAGTAAAATCATTTAGGAGCAGCTAAAAAGAGTAGTTATTTTATACAGATGAGGTACATGAGGAAGAATTGATACATAGGAATTAGATGAGGGAAGAGGACTGGTAGTTGTGCTAACCTTCTTTCATTGGGAATGGGTGTAAGAGGGAACAATACATATATATTCAAAAGAGTATAGAAGTCTTCTAAATTCAGAAGAAATAGAATGGTAGGGGCATAGTGAGGAGGGAGAAGATAAGGGAGGGATCTTTAGATGGGAGGGTGAGAAAATAGGTAAATAGAGGCATAGAAGGGTATTTAGATTTATCAGAATGGGAGGATAGGGGAGGGATCCTTGGAGGGGGGTAGGCAAGTCATAGGAGGGCAAGGTAGTGAGTAAAAATAAAGTAGAGGAGGCAAGAGGGATAGGAAACGAGATATGCATATACATAAAAACAAAGATCAGGAGTAGAATAGGTTTGGGAATGTATATGTATACATGTGTATGTATATATTTATAGCTATGGAGAAACATCTCAACTTTATTGAAGCCTTTTGTGGGGTGAGGGAGGGTATGTATATATTTATAGCTATCGAGAAACATATCTAAACTTTACTGTGGCCTTCTGGGGGTCTTGGGGGGGAGGGGAAAAAAGTGTTCACACAGCAGCAAACAAAAGAAAACTCACAAGGAAGCAAAGAAAAGATGAAGAATACTCAACACAATGAATATTATTTATCATTAAAGGATTTTTTGAAATGAAAATTTGTTACATATTTTCAATCCTCTTTTATGTTCTGCTATGCACATGACATGTTTTTATTCTTTTCTAACTTTGTATTTAAGTTTGTGATGTGTTATTTTTCTTCTTTCTATTCTCTGTGTTCTGGCATTTGAGTCTAAAATAAAATTTTGGGGAAAACAAACAAAAAGAAATCAAAGCTCTCTGTAGTCACATGAAAAAAAATGCTCTAAATCACTATTTGTTAGAAAAATGCAAATTAAAACAACTCTAAGGTACCACATCACATCTATCAGACTGGCTAATAGGACAGAAAAGGAAAATGGTAAATGTTGGAAAATTGTGACACTAATGCATTGTTGGTGGAGTTGTGAACTGATTCAAACATTCTGGAGAGCAATTTGGAACTGTCCCCAGAGGGCAATCAAACTGTGCATACCCTTTGACCCAATAATACCACTTCTAAGTCTGTATCCCAAAGAGATCACAGAAAAGGGAAAAGGACCAAATGTACAAAAAACATTTATAGCAGCAACATGATGGCATTGGAAATTGAGGGGATGCCCGTCTGTTGGGGGATGGCTAAAGAAGTTTTGGCATATGAATGTAATGGAATACTGTTGTACCAGAAATGATGAGCAGGACGATTTCAGAAAAACCCTGACTTAACTGAACTGATGCTGAGTGAAGTGAACAGAACCAGAAGAACATCGTACATAGTAAGAACATTATGTGTTGATCAACTATGATTGACTTAGCTTTTTTCAACAATACAATGATCTAAGACAGTTCTGGAAGACTTATAATGGAAAATGCTGTCCACATCCAGAGAAAGAACTGTGGAGTCTAAATGCAGATTGAAGCATACTATTTTCAGTGTTCTTCATGTGACTTTTTCCCTTTTTTTCCCTTTCCTTCACAACATGATGTGATAGTAATGGATTATAAAGATCCCCCTGTATTGGCTTGGTTTTTGGTTTGATTGTGTTAAAAACCAGAGTTTGTTAATCCCACCTGTGGGATGGACTTGTTGACGTGAAAAGAGAATGCTGAACTGGAAGGAGCTGGTGACGTAAATTTGGAGAGACACAAGAGAGAGGCAGAAGAACTTTTTGGAAGCAGCACCCTCGTGGAGGCAGAGAGAGACTGAGAGGATTGCTGAGGGCCACTTTGAATTGCCCTGGACTTTTGAGACCTGCCCCCGGAGCTGCCAAGGACTGAGGAGACATGGCTGTTTTGCTGGTACTTTGTCTGTTTTGATGTTGTTTTGCCAGATTTGTCCACTGGTGAAAGACAGTCCTGTTGTTGTAGAAGTCCTGGAACCTGGCTGTTGGTTAAGAGCTCTGAGACTGTTCTGCAGACAGAGAGTGAATACTGTCCACTGGTGAAGGACAGTGCTGTTGTTGCAGAATACTTGGAACCTTGCTGTTGGTTCAGAAGCCCTGAAGAAGGATTTTCTTGTATGTTTACAGAAATCCTAGGAGAGGGTTTTGCTAATGTTTTCAGGGGTCCTAGGACTGTTCTGAAGACAGAGGATGAATTAATGAAGAGACTGGCAATGTATCTTGTGGCCTTGCTAAGCTTTGTCTCCCCAGGAACAAAGATTGCTGAGAACTTACCTTGGGTCAAGATGAAGAAAAGACCTCCATTTGGGTATTAAGTGCTGTGCTTAAACTTGTTGCAACTCTGGGTTAGATTCAATTGGGATCCAGGGGTGGGGAACTTTGACCTTTTTGTGTTCTATGATTGAACAAATGAATGTACTTTACTTATGATTGGAAACTAATCTCCATTTGAGAATTTGTGCTTTGTGATGGACTAAATGAAGGTACAGCCTAGGGGTGGAGTAGTATTTAGAACAGGGACTTTGTAATTGATTGAATGAATGTAAGGTCCTGGGGTGGGGTAGTACTTGGAGATTATTTAATCACACTTAGTAAATGCTGTATTTTGAATGATGTCATATTTTGATCTTTGTTCTTAATTTGTCACTGGATAAAATGGAGAGCACCTATACTGGTATTCTGAACCTTGGGAAGTTGCCTTTGCTTGGCATTACATTACACATGACTGATGTGGAAATATGTTTATGGCATATGTATAACATATCATTTGCTGTCTTGTGGAAGGGGGTTGGAAAGGAGGGAAGGAGAAAAAATTTCAAACTCAATTTTGTAAAAAATGAATGTTAAAAAGTATCTTTACGTGTAATTGGGAAAAATAAAGTACTATTTACTAAAAACAAAAAAAATAATTTAAGTACTTTCTATGTGCCACGTAAGTGCTAGGAATACAAAGGCAAAATATGGTCCCTGCCCTCAGTGAGATTATATTTTAACTGTGGAGGCAACATAAAAACGACTCTGTATATAAAAAGCATATACAGAATTGATGAGAGTTAATTTCAGAAGGAAGACATTAGCAGTAAAGGGGGCGGGGGGAGAAAGGATGTAGGAATGGAATAGAGAGATAAGAGACAACTAGGAAAAGTCTCCTTCAGAAAGATGATTTGGAGCTGTGTCTGAAGGAAGCCAATAGGCAGAGGGGATGAGAAGAGAGCCTTTCAAAGGTGGTAGCTATTGAAAAGGCATGAAGTGGGAAGTTTGAGTATCTTGGAGAAGAGCAAGACAATAAATGTTTTGGGATGGCAAAGTATGTGCAAGGGAGAAGACTAAAAGAATAAGGGCAAAGGTTTTAAATGCCAAACAGCACTTAGCACAGTTCCTGGCACATAGTAGTCACTTAATAAATACTTGAGCCTTTCCTCCCCTCATTGATGACTTTGGGAGGGGCAGTTTCAGTTAAATGATGAAAATGAAAACCAGATTGTAGAGTGAGAAGAGAGGAAGTGGAAGCAGCCAATGTCAATGATATCCTCAAGGCGTCTGGCTAAGAATGAGAAGAGAAAGAACAATTGCCAACAGGAACAATGGGCTTTATTGAGGGTTTTTTAAGGATTGGGTAAACATGAACATGTTTGTAGGTAGCACGGAAAGAGCCAGTAGTTAGGGAGAGTGACCATGGGAGAGAGGAAATGGGAAGCAATCTACTGGAGAAGATGGAATAGGGTCATGAATGTATGTTGAAGTGAAGCCAGGAATATAATGTCTTTAGGAGGAAGCCAATCATCAGTGGGTGCCAGAAGATAGAAGGAGTGAAAAAGGAAAGGCTTAATATGAAAACAAATTTGTTAATTATGAAGTGGGAATTCCAGAAAACACAGTGGAAGGTGTAGGTAGATCTGGAGTATATACTTTGTCCAAATTCAAAGGTAGTATTGAGGGGTATGGGAGTGAGGTAATGGACAGTTGGGGGTGGGCTACAGGGTTTATTCTTCAACAACCAGGGGTTCAGAATCACTGGAATGGGAGAGTCTGCTAACCATTGAGGAATGAACCCAAACAGAACATTGGTGCTGAAGAGAGGCCTGTTTAGGGAAGCAGGTGAGGAGATTGTTCAATGCCTTTCCCTCCAGGTCCAGCCTCATAGCAGATGGTGATTTTGTGTCTTGTGACACCACAAAAGCCTTCTTTAAAGGAGACAGGAGCAGATAAAATTATGGCCAGGGGAAATCCAATTAGGAAGTAAGTTAGTTCAAAATCTATATGACAACTTAAAAATTTAGTTTTGATTATTTAAAGCCACTGTGGATTATCAAAATTGGTCAGAACTTTTAGTCATTAACCTAAAAATGACTAAGGAGAAGTCACTGTTTTCCTGATGATATCTTCTTTAAATCAATATGGATAGAAAGTTATTACTTCAGGTGAGAATAAAAGATTGTATTAATAATAGCTAGTGTTGGCTAGTACTTTGTTTACAAAGCACTTTAGTTGGTATAATAAAAATATTAATATTATATTTATATGGTACCTTCCTTTATTTGTCAGGCATTATCTCATGTATTAGTTCATATTATCCTTGTAGAAACCCTATGAGGTTGGTGAAAGCTAATATCCTTTTCTTCAAGAGAGCCAAATTCTTCTAATAGGTTTTGGTGGTAGCTCTAGAGCTATCTAATAAACAAGCTGTTTATGTTCAAAGTAACTACTATTATTCCAACATATATCTTTCTCAAATATATCATAAAACTTCAAAATATACATTAAAAATAAATGTGTGAATTAGTGAAAAGTCTGAATTATAGATTATTAAAGCAAAGCAATTTTATTGTTTTCAAGTACTATACATATTAGATGTTAAATTTATTGGGGGTAAAACTCTGTACAGTTGGCACATAATACTTTGTACGTATAATGACCATGAAAGCCCAAAGTTATACCCCTAATTTTGAACTTTTAAACTCATCAGATATCAAGTATATTGCATTAAAATTATCATAAATTCTTCGTTAGTGGAATCTTATTTTAGTTAGTTTTGTCCTTGGTATATCTGTGTGAATCTAGTTTGTATTCATTAATTTGGGATCATGACAAACAGGGGTGTTTTAATATTAAAATAAGACCTTGGGAGTGTTGTTCAGTGGGTTGCCCTTTGAAAACATGAAAACATTAACATATTAATCTAGTACATTTCAGAAAGAAATGTGTAATCCTTTCTCTAGCTGCCTTCTTCATTGAGTCATACCAGTGCATCAAGCATCTAGCATCTGACTCTTCCTTCCTACTTCATTGAGACATATCTTTCCATAAGTATGTTTCCTGAATTATATTTGATATCTGATACAAAAATATCAAATGACCTTTATTCAGGTCATTTATGGTCACATGCTGCAACTTACTTGGCCATACCATGCTTCCCTCCATTGTCACATGCAGTTTTGGTTCTTTGAAGATTGTGGTATTCCATAATTCTTAACTATTAGAAAATAGGAACAGGTTTCATAGCTTTTGATGTCTTCTTGATCACTTTTTTGGGATCATAATATAGTCTGTGGTTTTTCTAGTTGTTATATTTATTTTATCCTATTTTTAGTCTTTTGGATTATATAGTTCTAGAAAGGGATCTCAGACATTATCTAATCTAGTCCTTATCTGAAATATGAATCTTCTCAGAAACATTTCCCAAAATTTAAAATTTAGGCTTTGTTTGAACCCCATAGCACTAACACTCAGGAACTTATCCCCTCATGAAACAATTGATTCCACAGTCAGACTACTCTGATATTTAGTAAGTTCCTCCTTGTAGTAAATTAAATTCTGCCTTCTTGAGGGGCAGAGCCAGGATGGCAGAGTAAGGCAGGAGCTCACCTGAGCTCTCCCAAAGTCACCTCCATTCTGGAGCAACAGAACCAACAAAAGAATAGGGTGAAACGATTTTCCAACCTAACACAACTTAAACAGTCAGCAAGGAAGGGCTCTCTCACTAGGATAAAAGGGGAACACACTCCAGTGCAAACAGTGCCTGAACAAGCCAGCTGCAAAGCCCCATGCTGTAGTAGACACAAAAAGTTGAGGACAGTGTCCCTTCCACTCCAGTATTAGAACCTAACTTTAACATAAAATTAAAAGTCACAATAGGCTGGGAAAATGAACAACAAAAAAAAGAACCTCACTATAGAAAGTCACTGTAGTGATATGGAATATCAAAGCATAAAATGAGAAGACAATAATGTTACTATGGCTATGTAGGAACCCTCAAAGAAAAATGTGAGTTGATCTTGGGACCAAAAAGAACTGGAAGAAATAAAAAAAAGATTTTAAGCATCAATTAAGAGCGGTAGAAGGAAAATTGGCAGTAGAAATGAGATTGATACAAGAGAATCATGAAAAAAAGTCAATAACTTGATAAAGCAGTGTAATGCCAAGCAAAGTCAACTTCCAAGGTTCAGAATACCAGCACAGTAACTCTCCATTTTATTCAGTGACAAATTAACATTCGCTGAAAAGAGAAAATCAAAATACAGCATTCACTGAAAAGACAAAATCAAAATACAGCATTCACTGAAAAGAGAAAATCAAAATACAGCATTCACCATGTGTAATTCAATAATTTAGTAAGTCCTCAATTCTATCACAAAGTCTCTCAAATGGAGATTAGTTTCCAATCATAAACAAAGTACATTCATTTGGTCTGTCACAGAGAACAAAAAAGTCAAAAGTTTCCCACCCCTGGATCACATCACTGAATTACAATTATTATCAGTTAATTCCAAGCACCTTCTCCACAGGGGCTGTGGAGAGCACAAAAAGCCATCTACCTCTAAGCTACAAAGATATTATCACAACATGTAATACCCTAGGACAGGTCTTTTCTTCATCTTGACCTGAGGCAAGTTCTCAGCATTCTCTGTTCCTGGGAGCCACAAAATGTATTGCCAGGGTCCTTAAAAATTCACTCTCAGTCTGCAGAACAGCCCCAGAACCCCTGAAAACATCCGCAAGACCCTCGTACAGGATTTCTGTACAAATACAACAAAAAAATCCTTCTTCAGGGCTTCTGAGCCAACAGTAAGATTCCAGAATCTCTGCAACAACAGCACTGTCCTTCACCAGCAGACGAATCTGGCAAAACAACATCGAAACGGACAAAATACCAGCATCACAGCCATGCCTCCTCAGTTCTAGGCAGCTCTCCAAAGTCCTGGACAGCTCCAGCTGGCCCTCAGCAGTTTCTCAGCAACTCTGGCCCCCAGCAATTCTCCTTTCTCTTTGCCTCCACGATACTGCTCCCCAAAAGTTCTGGCCTTATCTGCTTGGGACTGTCTCTAAATCCATGCACCAGCTCCTCCCAGTTCAGCCCTCTCTCTTTATGTCAACAAGGCCATCCCACAAGTGGGATTCACAAGCTCTGGGTTTTAACACAGCCCCAAAACCAAACCAATACAAGGAGGTCTTTAAATTCCATTACCATTACAAGCAGGCACAAAAAAGGGAAAAGGATGTACAAAAATTCACTGATGAAAACAACTCTTTAAAAAGTTGGCCTAATGGAAAATGAGGTACAGAACCTCACTGAAGAAAATAATTCCTCAAAATTAGAATTTGGCAAGTGGAAGCTAATGACTCCATGGGAAACCAAAAAAAAATAATAATAATAAAATTCAATAGAAAACTATTCCAGGGTGGCCAGGTAGCACAATGAGTAAGAGCACTGGCCCCAGAGTTGGGATGACTTGGGATCGAATCCAGGGTCAGATAGCACCCACCCAGAAACACCTGGCTGTGTAACCTTGAGCAAGTTACTTAACCCCAATTGCTTAGGGGCGGCCAGGTGGCGCAGTGAGTAAGAGCACCGGCCCCAGAGTCGGGATGACCTGGGATCGAATCCAGGCTCAGATACTTAGCACCATACCCAGAAATAACTGGCCGTGTAACCTTGAGCAAGTTACTTAACCCCAATTTCTTTAAAGAAAAAAAAGAAAAAACTATTCCTTTCTATAGTTCAATCTGCCACATTTTGCTCTTCTTTGCCTGAACTTTGTACTTATCTGCCACATAGAATTATCTTTTATATGTTAGCCCTTCAAATATTTAAATAAAGGTTATATGTCCTCC
The DNA here is from genome assembly GCF_028583685.1 of Petaurus breviceps papuanus. NCBI lineage: Eukaryota > Metazoa > Chordata > Mammalia > Diprotodontia > Petauridae > Petaurus > Petaurus breviceps. The sequence goes on from NW_027185876.1 coordinate 20,330,359, forward strand.
ATCCTCACTGCCTTTTCTTCAGGTCAGCCATCCCTTATTCATTCAGCCATTCATCATGTGACATGATTTATACATTCAGTGTTAGTTACCAGAGAGAGAAGCACCAACATCTGGGTTTTCAAAGCCAGGAGGCTCAATGGCTGCCCAGAGTCTCATCTGGCCAAATTATTCAACTCTTCCCATAAGTGAGCCCCAAAGCAAAATCTCAACTTGGCCTATATATACATAGCCTTCTAAAGGGTCAGAGAACATCACAACCTTTGTGACCCACTGCCTAATTACAAAGTAACAGAAGTTGGGCCTTACTGAAAAACAAGCCTCCCCTAAGCAAGCTTCTCTCATTGGACTCCAAGTGAAACCCATTAAGGGGCAAGGGGAAGATCTTCAAATTCTCTTACCATTACAGACCTCAAGGGCACATGTGGCCCTCTGTAGCAGCAAGCAGCCCAGCATCCCCAGGGTGGCTGCCAACACAGGTTCTTAGATGTGCTTTTCTAAAGGAAAGCAACTCAAAATGGGTTAACAATCTTGCTTTAATCACTCAACCATATCATTTACCTAGTTCAGGGGGAAAAGGTCAGCACCCCGAATTTCAGAGTATACAGATAGAAATATTTCAAGCAGACAGGCTTCCAAACTATCCATCCATTACATCCATACCAAATCAACAGTTACCAGAGAGGGAAGCATCAACATCTGGGTTTTTCAAAGCTGGGGGGCTCTCAACAAGGGCTGCCCAGAGCCTCATCTGGTCAGATCACACAACACTTCTTAAAGTGAGCTCCAAAGCAAGGCCTCACATCAGGGTTTATATAGCCTTCTCCTGGCTCAGAATCTAACAACCTTCTTGACCTACTTGCCCAATCACAGAGTATCTCCTGAGAAACAAGCCTCCCACCACAGGCTTCAGGTGTACTTATCCTAGGGGCAGGGAAGATCTTAAAAATTTACATTCCCATTACACCCTCTAGGCCCTCAAGTATGGCCCTTTGACTGAATTCAAATTTTACAGAACAAATCTAAAATTTGCATTCAATCAAAGAGCCATCCTTGAAGGACCCCAGGCCACAGCTTCCCCACCCCTGGGTTAATTGATTTCATAAATGCCTCCTTGGCATAGAAGTTTCATGGGAATTTAATTTAGTAAGAATTTAACAAGTACTTGCCATGTATAAGCTCCCCCCCCAAAAAAAAGAAGAGTCCTTGCCCTCAAAGAGCTTACACTCGACAAGGGGATTACAGCATGTATTCATATATGTAAACATAAAAAAATATGCAAAATAATTTTAGGCAGCCAGTTATTCACATCTGAACTGGCCTCATCTAAGAGATATCACTGGAAGTCAGAATTAGTAAGTTAGTAAGATTTAAATAGAATGCTTGGGGGAACACAATAGCTTTTTTTTCCCCCCTCAAGTATTTGGGAAAGAAGGATTTAACTTGTGCTAGACCCCAGAGGGCAAGAGTTGAATTTAGACTTGGTTTTAGGAAAAACTTTCTCACTATTAGAGTGGTCTAATAATGGAGTGGGCTTCTTTGGGAGGCACTGGGCTTCTCCTTTTGAAAGTATGACCTTCAAATAAAGGCTAAATGATTCTTTGTTGGCTTTGTTGTATAAAGGATTCTTGTTCAGATTTGGACTAGATGATCTGCTAATTTTCTTCTAATACAGTAAGGATTTGCTAAGCCAGTTTTATAGGTCAGGTAGTTAGAGCAGGAAGGGAAAGAGAATAATGTACTTGGACAAGAAGACTGTATAGGGGAAGGTCAGAATCTGAGTGTTAACAAGCATAGAAAGGGAGCTGGTCTTTGAATTAACAGTTTGCTTTACCTTAGGAACTTTTGATTGTTTCCTGTGAAGGCAATCTCCAACTTTGGTTATGGCTTGGCTGTCAGATGATGGAACTGTCAGATGTAATAGGGAATGAGGGAGGCAATCAAAACCGCTTCTAACCAAGTTGCTATTTTTTTCTTTGGCAACTAAGTATACTGCCTAATGTGATTTGAAAATGAGTGCTTACTATTAGTATTCTTTGTTTTTGTAGTCTCTTATAAATAGAATTTTCAAACAATATGAAGTAGTTTTGATCTTTGGGTAGGAATTTATAAGCCAGTGTTCTTATTATTCAAGAGTTAGAGGAGGCCACCCAGAAACACCTGGCTGTGTAACCTTGAGCAAGTTACTTAACCCCAATTGCTTAGGGGTGGCCAGGTGGCTCAGCAAGTAAGAGCACTGGCTCCAGTGTCGGGATGACCTGGGGTTCAAATCTGGGCTCAGATACTTAGCACCACACCCAGAAATAACTGGCCATGTAACCTTGAGCAAGTTACTTAACCCCGATTGCTTTAAAAAAAAAAAAAAGAGAGAGAGGGGGAGCGGCTAGGTGGCACAGTGAATAGAGCATTGGCCCTGGAGTCAGGAGGACCTGAGTTTAAATCTGGCCTAAGACACAACACAAAAAAAATAGCCATGTGACCTCGGGCAAGTCATTTAACCCCAATTGCCCACCAAAAAGCAAAAAGAGAGAGAGGAATAAAAATACATTTTTATAACATATCCATGCCAAAGGATTAAAAAATATTTTAGAATAGATAAACTATAGGGATCATGTCATGTACCACTAATAATCAGTCATCTATATATTGAAGACTATAAGTACATGTGCATGCACATGTATGTATGTATATTTAAGAAACAAAGCATAACTCAGGAAGCAGAAAATATACAGGTTAATTGATGTGGAAAGTTTTAGCAGTTATACAGTAATTACCAGTATTACTGTTGGGCTCTGTCATCAGTTTTGTTGTAATCGATTTATTTCAAGACTCCACATCTTCTTGATATCTGTGAATGATCTTACCTCTCATTTGCTGCTTACCCTTAATTGCAACAACCTGAGGCAGTTCATCATATATCATCTGTTCAGGGAAATAGTCAAACAGTTGCAGGTTTTTGGAACTGCAATGATAACATTACTTGGTTTGTTTTTTATTTGTTTTTGGATGACAAGTTAAAGAGCATTTATTTTTTTCTATCCACCTTTTCCTTTAATTGGGGTGAGGGGTGGTAGAAGAAGAAAAAGAAAACACTTGTAACAAATATGTGTAATCCACAAAATAAATTTCCACATTGCACATGTCCAGAAATAGGTTTCATTTTTTGTTTTATATCTGTTACCTTCTTCTCAAGAGAGGGGGTCGAATTCTTCATCATTAGTCCTCTGGGATTGCTGTTGATCCTTTCATTGATCAGAGTATTTAAACTTCTCAAAGTTGTTTGTCTTTACAGTGTTCTTGTTATTATATAAATTGTTATTTTTCTGTTCACTTTGCTCTGCATCCTTTCATAGAGGTTTTCCTAGGTTTATCTGAAGCTATCCCTTCTGTAAAAGTAAAGTATTCCTTTACACACTCATACAGTAATTTATTTAGCTTTTCCTCAAGTGATGCCCTCTCAGTTTCTAGGGCTTCGCCACTAAGAAAAAAATTTTTTTTATACATATGGATCTTTTTCTTCTTTCTTTGATCACTTTGGGGTATAGGCTTAGAAGTGATATCTCTGGGACAAACAGTTTAATAACTTTGGAGGCCTATTTCCAAGTTGCTTTCCAGAATGTCTGGACGAGTTCACTGTTCCTCCACTAATTGTGTGCTTGTTGTCTTGCAGCCTCTTCAGCGTACCATTTTCCTTTTTTGTCATTTTGCCACCACAATTGAGAAATACTTAGAGTGACGTTAATTTTCATTTCTCTATTAATGGTTTAAACTATTTTTATGTAGTTAGTTATAGATTGAATTTCTTACTTTGCTTTCTCTCTCTTCTATCCTATGACCATTTATCAATTAAGGAATGGCTTTTATTCTGCTAAATTTGAATCAATTCCTTATATGTCTTGAGTGTTTGACCTTTATCAGATAAACTAACCACAGATAGTCTTTTCATAGTTAGCTTTCCCTTTTAATCTTAGCCTCTGATTTTTTTTTAATGCAAAACTTTTTGATCTTATATAGTAAAAATTGTCCATTTTATCTACTTTGATTCTCTCTATTCCTTGTTTGGTAATGAGCTTTCCCCCTGTTTATAGATCTGAAAGGTAATTTCTTCCCTGACCACCTGATTTGATTTTGGTGTTATCTTTCATATCTGAGTCATATATCCAAAAACAATTGGGTATTGTTTTTCCATCTCTGTAAAATAATTCTTTAGTAGTTTGATATGGCATTAAATAAGTATAGGGAATGTTTTGTTATTGTTCCAACTTACTCATGAATAATGAATGTTTCTCGAGTTACTTAACCCCGTCTTTAAAGAGTGTTTTATATAATATATAATCCATATGTGTCTTAGAATTCCCAGAAATTTTATATTTTCTGTGGTTATTTTTAATAGAATTCTTTTTCTGTCTCTTCCTGCTGAATTTTGTTGGTAATGCTGTATATAGAAGTATTGATGATTTATGTACGTTTATTTTATGCCCTGGTACTTCACTGAAGTTGGTAGCTGTTTTAATTATATTTTTAGTTTATTGTCTAAGTGAAGTATTATATCATCTGCAGAAATAACAATTTCTTTTCTTCTTTGTCTATGTTTATTACCTCAATTTCTATTTGCTTTCTCTAGCACATCTAACACTACTAACAAGCAATAGTGTTGATAATGATCATCTTTGTTTTGCCTCTGATCTTATTGGAAAGACTTCTAGTTTATCATATATATGCACAGATATTGCTGGTTCTTGTATTTAGATAGAGTACTTATATTAACAAAAGTTTCATTTATGCCTATTGATTTGAGTGCTTTTTTTTTCTTTTAAATAGAAATAGGTGTTTATTTTGGCAAGTGTTTTCTACATATGTTAACATAGCCTAGATTTTTGTTGTGCTTGTTATTAATGTGTTTACATGTAAAGTTAGAATTAAAATCACTTCTCAGAGTTCCAAGTATATATATATGCTCACATTGGTTTCAATGGCAGAAAACCTAAATACTCCATTTAAACAAAAATAAGACAAAGTTAAAGAGATGTAATGTATGCGTTTCAGAGATCTAGCCAAGAGAAAAATGTATAAAAAAGATCTTTGATGTGCTTTTTGTTTCTGCTGAGTTACAGGGAAATATATACCCAGTGTACTCAGTATGCTCTACAGTGTCTATCTAAGTAAAGATTTCTCAGGAGTTCTTTGAAGTACTTGAATTCTAAGCACTGTTGTGCATTGAGTTCCTTCAGCCCTCCACATTTCTCAGTAGAGTCCTGACCATTTACTTTTACTCCTTTGATAAAGGGTGTTTTCATCTACTCCCATTGGTTTCAGTGGCAGAAAACCTAAATACTCAATTTGTAAATGTTTCTATAAGGGCTGCTAGGTGATGCAGGGATAGAATACTAGCCATGCAATTAGGAAGACCTGAGTTTAAATTTGACCTCAGACATTTCCTAGCTGTATGACGGTGGGCAAGTCACTGAACCTTCTTTGCCTCAGTTTCCTCATTTGTAAAGTGAACTGGAAAGGGAAATGGCAAACCACTCTAGCAACAATAATTGCTTCTATCCTTTGGTTAAGAATTTATCTTCTACTCATAACTGGAAAAACTATATGATCTGTTTTCTCTTAAAATTTTTTATTGTATGATCTTTAATATTCAGATTGTGTATCCATTTTTATTTTATTGTGTACTATAATAGAAGATGCTGGTCTCTCTAATACTATTTCTTATATGTTCTATAAAAAATTCAAAATCTAGGGGGAGCTAAGTGGCACAGTGAATAGAGCAGCAGCCCTGGAATCAGGAGGGCCTGAGTTCAAATAAGACCTCAGACACTTGACGCACTTATTAGCTGTATAACCTTGGGCAAGTCATTTAACCCCAATTACCTTGCCTTCCCTTCACCCCTCAAAAAAAAAATCCAAATCTGTCTATTCACTTCAATTTCCATAGTTAAAATGTCCATGACATTTATTGCTTTTCACTCAAAGTCCTACCAGACATGAACTCATTAGTCTTACTAATAGAAATATGTTGTGAAATACTTGCCACTTTGTTTAGTTGGTATGACCAGATTAGTTAGTTATTTATAAGATTCTTTGAAGTTTTTTTGGGGGGGTGGGGGTGGGGAGAGGTTAAGCCCTGTATCAGTGTGAATTATATTTAGACCTCATTATTAAATAAAATCAACACAGCATGATATGAAAGTAAGTCATAAAGTGATAAGAAAGTAATACATACAATTGTATACATGGTTTATGTATCTTAAACTTTGTGAATTATATAACTTTTGAGTTTATCTGCATTTAGCACCTATCTCCCAAGGTTGTGAGGACCTAGTTAGAAATGTTCGTTATTATCATTATTATTATTATTATTGCTGTGTATATATTTTATGTATTTTATTTGCTGTATAAGTCCACGAATATTTATCAGAGTTCTCATCGTGATTGCTATCATTGTAGCTGTTTTTGTTAAATTGTTTCAATTGTATCTGACTCTCCCCATTTGGGTCTTGGCACAGATAATAGACTGGTTTGCCATTTCCTTCTCCAGCTCATTTTACAGAAGAGGAAACTGAGGCAAAGAGGGTTCAGTGACTTGCCCACCGCCACACAGCTAGGAATTTTCTGAGGCTGGATTTGACCTTAGATCTGCCTGACTTCAGGCCTGGCACTCTATGCACCACCACATTTAGCTGCCCCCTTATTAGAGGTGTTCAGTATGTCAAAATCTGGGGATACAAAAATAAAAATGTCTTGCTTATAAGGATCTGACATTTGTTTGGGAAAATAATCTGTGCTCATGAATATAAGTGTACACAAAACATACAAAAATAAGACAAGGGGGAGTCCTTGCCACATGGCCGATCAGGGAAGTGTTTCTGTAAAAGGTGGTAGCTGAGCTGAGCCATAAAGAAATCTAAGCATTGTAAGACCTGTAAGTGAGTAGTTAATGCCTACCAGGCTTATAGATCAACTTCAGGTTGTTGCTGCTGCTTGTACTTTACTCTCGAAGAGGACACCAGGAATGCAATGCCATGATATGGAAGTGAATTTGGATTTAAGTGATACAGAGCTGTGCAAAGTCACCAACCTCACTTTCTCATCTGGAGCCATATGGGTTAAGTGGCAAGAGATAGATGAGGACAACTGAAGATGGCCCCTGGGGAGGAGCACAGAGACAGGAAACAGAATGTGAAACAAAATTCACACTTTGTTTTCAATGTGTTTTGTTTTTCTCCAGTGAATTTTACTGGCTAATAATAACTAATTATTATTAGTCATTGATTTTAGTCAAATTAAGTTTTCATAGTTGAATTCATCAGATTTTTAATCACCCATCATATGCAAGAAGTATATACCTGCCTTGGCTTAACTCATCCTCCATCAGTAGTCTGTCCCAGATATACCCACTTTGGACAAGCTGAGTAGGTTGTCTATAGAATAGATGTTAAAATCTTATAATAGGTATTCTTTATCCATTTGGTCAACACAATGACTACAAAGAGGAATGTCTGGTGGACCTTGCAATCCTTGTCTTTTCCTCAATTTGAATTCTGCACTAGATCTCTTCCATTATATTGGCAAATACCTTTGGCAACCATGCATCTTTTATGCCTTGTCTAACATTTATTATAACCCCCTGAAAAGGATTTTATTTCTGTTATTATATATTCTAGGAAATTTTAAGTGATTTTGATTTTGTATAGGAGAGACTCATACAAGAAAGCATAAAGCAGTGTTTTGTTCTTCCAATCAAATTTTGTTTCATTTTTGTGATCAACAAGTACAATGGGATCTTCTATTCTTACTGTCTTTCAGTTCATTGTGAAATGGTAAAGACGTTTCCTCTTCTTTCATTCTGTACCTCTAGTCATAGGGTTACAATGAAGATGCCACTGAATACAATCCCCTTACTTTATAGATGAGGACAATGAGGCTGGAAGAGGTTAAGTTACATAACAAGTGTCCTAGACAGAATTCAAATTCAGATCTCTGATTCCACGTCCATTTCTCTATCCATTGTATCCCTTAGCTGCTTCTAGGTTGCCTCTTTTTTCCTTCCTACTAATATTCTCATAAAGGGTACCTTCATTACAGGTATAGATGACTTTTATGAAGATTGAGTATAGATGGAAAAGGTAGGCATATAGTTATTGATATTCTCTTTGTTAGTTTTTTTTTTTTTAGGTTTTAAAAAGGGACAAAATATTTGTTTCTTGTCGTTAGTACCTTCCCCTCCTTCAGATTCCTTGTCTATTGGACTCTCAGTTCTCTCATAGACTATTCTCATAGTCTGCACTACCTACAGCACAGTTCTGCTGTGCTTGTATAGTTCCAGCAAATTGTTTCCTTTTGTTATCTGCCACTTTTTAGTTTTTTTCTAAATCTGAGATGTGCACATCCGTAATGTTGAGATTCAAGCATGATAATTCTGCTATCCCTCATGGAGAAGAGTGTTAAAATGTTTTCTTTTTTTCATGGTGCTTCAGTAATCATTCCTTGGATAGTAATAATAATGGCTACCAAACATGTAGCACTTTAAAATTTCCAAATTATCTCATTTGAACCTCACCATAACCCTGTGAAGTAAGTGCTATTAATATTTCCATTTTGCTGTGTCTGAGAGAGGTTGGTATCACAAAGCTAGTAATTGTCTGAGGAAGGATTTGAATTTAGGCCTAACTGACATACAACATCCTGTCCACTAAACATCTAGAAGACTTTGCTTAGTTGATCAGGTTTTCTTGAGATTGATTTTACCCTCCACTACTTCTCTCTGTTCTGTGAGAAAATACTGCTCATTATTATCCATCCTCCTTTTTTTTGGAAGATTTTATATTAGAATCCAGTATTGCCTCTAACAGACCTCACTCTCTCCAGACAAGTCATACATTTGCTGACTAATGTACTTCCCTGTCTCTTTTGTTCTCTTTATGTGACGGTGTTTTGCATTAGTGAAATTTTTGTTTAAATTTTCGTTGTTGTTATCAGTATCATTACTGTTGCCTGTTTTCAGTTACTTGTTTAACTCCACAGGTTAAAATATTTCAAATGTTTGCTATATCTTCTGTGCCTACTCTTAGTTTTTTGTTTGTTTGTTTATATATCTTACTAATTATCTTCTCTCTAAAGAGTTGATAACTGAAAATAGTCAGCTAGTTTAGCAATAACACCTGAATCAATAATTAAGTTTCATGTGGTGTTATTTGGTGCTTACCATGTCCCATCAGCTACCACTTCTTTTTTCAAAGAAAGATAAAGAGGCATGAGACTCTGGAATCTGCAGATCTTTGGCTTTTCTCATTTGTTCTTCTTCTTTTTTTTCCCAACTACTTTATTAACTTCTGAATTTACATCATTCATTTCTGCCAGATTTTGAGTTACAAATTTTCTCCCAGTTTTTCCCCTACCCACTGCCCCAAAATAGCAGTCCCACAGGATATCCCCTCCTCCAATCTGCTCTCTCCCATATTTTCTCCCATACCCCTTTTGACTTTTCCAGTGGATCTCTATGCCTCAGTGCCTGTATATCTTATTTCCCAATTACATGTAAAATAGTATTAATAATAATGTGTGTGTGTGTGTATATATATATATATTTATATTTATATATATATAAGTATTTGATTTTAAAATTTTGAATTCCAGATTCATTCCCTTCCTCCCTTGTCTACCACCCTTACTGAGAAGATAAGCAGTTCAGTATAGGTTGTATGTGTGTGGCTAATGCAAAACAATAACATAGTAGATATATTGTAAAAGACTGACTATATTTTCCTCCCTCCTATCCCACCTCTCACTTGTTCTATTCTCTACTTTGATCCCGTCCCTTTTCAAAATTGGGTGCTTCCAACTTCCCTCCCCCGCAGCCAGCCCTCCCTTCCATCATCCCCTCTCTGATCCCCTTCCCCCCCACTCTCCTGGAGGGTGAGATACCCTATTTAGTGTGTATTTCATTCCCTCCTCAAGCCAAATTCAATGGGAATAAGATTGACCCATTCCCTTTTGCCTTCCTATTCTTCCCCTCCATTGTAACCATTTTCCCTTGCCTCTTCTATATGAGATAGTTTACCCCATTCTGTCTCTCCCCATCTCCTCTCATTATATTCCTCTCGCACCTCTTAATTTCACCTTTTAAGTATCATCCCTTCCTGTTAAATTGGTCCTGTGCCCTCTATCTATGTATACCTGTAAACATATATGTACACATTCACATATGTATTCGTATGCCGATATACCCTCATATATAGACATATGTATTTCTATTCCCTTCAACTACTGAGAAAAGTTTCATCAGTTACAATTATTGTTTTTCCATGTAGGAATGTTAATAGTTCAACTTTGATAAGTTCCTTATGATTTCTTTTCCCTGTTTACCTTCTCATGCTTCTCTTGCTTCTTGTATCTGAATGTCAAATTTTCTATTCAACTCTGGTTTTTTCAGCAAGAATGCTTAAGTTCTCTATTCCACTGAATGACCATATTTCCCCCTGAAACATGATACTCAGTTTTGCTGGGTAGGTGACTCTTGGTTTTAATCCCAGCTCCTATGACCTCCAGAATATCATATTCCAAGCCCTTCGATCCCTCAGTGTAGAAGCTGCCAGATGCTGCATTATCCTGATTGTGTTTCCACAATATTCAAATTGTTTCTTCCTGGCTGCTTGTAATATTCTCTCCTTAATCTGGGAATTCCAGAACCTGGCTATAACATTCCTAGGAGTTTTCTTTTGGGGATCTTTTTCAGGAGGTGATAGGTGGATTCTTTCAACCTCTATTTTGCCTTCTGGTTCTAAAACATCAGGGCAGTTTTCTTTGAGAACTTCCTGGACGATGATTTCTACGTTCTTACTTTGATCATGGCTTTCAGGTAGTACAATAATTTTTAAATGATCTCTCCTAGATCTATTTTCCAGGTCAGTGGTTTTTCCCAAGAGATATTTCACATTGCCTTCTATTCTTTCATTTGTTTGGATCTGTTTAACAGCATCTTGATTTCTCATAAAGTCATTAGCTTCCATTTGCTCCAGTCTAGTTCTGAAGCAATGATTCTCCTCATTGAGCTTTTGAGATTCTTATTCCATCTGGCAAATTCGGCTTTTTAAGGCATTCTCCTCCTCATTGCCTTTTTGAGCCTCTTTCGCCATTTGAGTTAGTCTGTTTTTTAAGATGTTATTTTCCTCAGTCAGGCTGTTGACTCTCATTTTGTAGTTTTCTTGCATCATTCTCATTTCTCTTCCCAATTTTTCCTCCACTTTTCTTATCTGCTTCTTAAGGTCCTCTATGGCCTGTAACCAGCTCGTATTTCCCTTTGGAGCTTTTGGTGCAGGAGTTCTGACTTCACTGTCTTCCTCCTGTTCCATGCTTTGCTCCTTTTTGTCCCCAAAATAGGAGTGTAATGTTGGAATCTTCTGTCTGCTTTGTTTCCTTTGCCTGGTCATGTCGTCCCTCAGTCACTTGACCCCTGGGCTTTTTGCCACAGTAGGACTCTGCCACCAGACAGGGGAGCTTTCGTCCCAAAAGCTGGGGTTTCCTTAGCTGCCAGAGGTATTAGATGGGTGCACTTTCTGAGGTCTCCACACGCTCTGGCAAGCTGGCCACCCACCCCAGGACCTCCACCCTAGACAGGAATCTAGATCCAAGCAGGTTAAAACTAGAGCAATTACCCCTCAGACTGGTACTTGGTCCCCCTACACTCTGCAGGCCAGGAGCTGAAGCTGCCACGTGGCGCTGGCTGGCTGTGCTGGTGTCTCAGGCTTCTCACCCCAGGGGCAAAAGGCACTCATTCCCACTTACTGGGTCCCAAAGTCCAGACTGCATTGACCTCTCACTTTGTCCTTTCGCATCTATGTGTTGATAAATCTGGAAATGGCCACAGCTGCTTCTGATCTGGAGTCCCTCCTGCCCTTGGCTGGTCAGGCCCGCCCTGGGGTTAAAGCCTTGGGGTGGGGCTGGGCTTGGCTCCCAGAGCACTGTGCTGGCCGATTCCTGCAGGCCTGCAGGGCTGTCCTCAGCGGGAGGTTAGCTTCTCTGTGTCACTTTGTGGGTTCTGCACCTCCAAAGTTTGTTTAGTGTTCCCTTTTACATGTATTGGGGAAGGTCGAAGCTGGAGCCCAGCAGTGTTCCTGCTTCTACTCTGCCATCTTAACTTCACTCCCCCCCCCCCCCCCCCCCCCCCCCCCCGCATTTGTTCTTCTTGAACCATGCTTTTCCCAAACATTTCTTCTCATCTTCCCCTTTTCCCATTTTTGCACTGATGTCACCAAGTATCAGAGTCTGTGATGAATTGATTTGGAGGATCCCATCAAACTCTTTTTAGAATTTCCTTACCTCTTCATCCTTAGCAACCAATGCCTTTTTACAGGTATTTGTTGGTAGTATTGCAACATGTAATGACCAGGTATCTCTTGAAATAATGTTTCTTTTCTTGGCCTCTTCTAGGAGTACTTGTGAGCCATCCTTCCATTTCACTTCAGCTTCCTTCTTTATTCTGGTTTTTATCAAGAACATATAGACTGATATGATTACACTTTTCTAACTGTAATCTGCTTATTGATCATTGGCTATTGATCTCCACATTTAGAATACCAACATTCACATTAAAGTCTGTTATCAGTATAAAAACTGATTTTTCACATGCTTTGCCCCCTTTCCTGCAGCGCTCCTGTTGACATTGCTTGCTGTCATGAGCACAGAGGAACTGTATAGGACCAAAGGCCTTTTTTTAATTCTCCTTTATTTTGGGGGTTTCCATGAAATACAGTCACACTCAAGTGCCTCATGGCAGAGAGAGAACCCTTGTTCTTGAAGATTGTCAACCAAGTATAAATTCTAAAAGATTCTACCATGCCAGAAAGGCATAACCTTGCTAATTATGGAAAAGCACAGGGGAATTAGGTAGGTCATCCTATTAAGATTTTCTTTTTTTTTGGCCATAGCTAAAAGAATTAAATTTTTAATTTAATCAATATTTTTATTTCTTCCAGAGTGAGAAAGGGCAGTCCAGGGGCCAAGTAGCAAGATACTAATAAAGATTTGAGTATTCATAGCATTGTATATTTAAAACTGGAAGAGACTTTGTGAGGCTAAATGATCAATTCTCTTATTTTATGGATAAGGAAACTTAAGTCCTAAAGAAGTTTAATTACTTGACCAAGGCCACAAAAGTAGTGGCAGAACTGAAATTTGTTCCTGCTTCCCATGGCTCCAAATCGAGGCCACAGGTACAACTGAATATCACTTATGTCTAATCTATTCTTGTCTCAATTATATGGCTTCTGCCCTGTAATGCCAAGCAAAGGCAACTTCCCAAGGTTCGAAATACCAGCATAACTGCTCTCCATTTTATTCAGTGACAAATTAACAGAGAAAATCAAAATATAGCATAATTCAAAATACAGCATTCACCAAGTGTAATTCAATAATTCCCAAATACTACTCCACCCCTGGACATTATAATTCATTTAGTCAATCCTCAAAACCCTCTTCTAAGTAGTACTTCATCCCTAGGAAGTACATTCATTTAGTCAATCACAAAGCATAAAAAAGTCAAAAGTTCCCCACCCTTGGATCACAGCTGAATAGGCCATTTACCCCAGAGTTACAACAAGCTTAAGCACCAACATTTAAAACCCAAAGAAAGGTCTTTTCTTCATCTTGACCTGAGGCAATTCTCAGCAATCTTTGTTCCTGAGGAGACAAAGCTTAGCAAGGCCACAAGATACATTTCCAGTGTCCTCATTAATTCATTCTCTGACTGCAGAATAGTCCTAGGACTCCTTAAAACATTAGCAAAACCCTCTTCTAGGATTTCTGTAAATATACAACAAGAAAATCCTTCTTCAGGGCTTCTGAACCAACAGCAAGGTTACAGAACCTCTGCAGCAACAGGATTGTCCTTCGCCAGTGGATGAATCTGGCAAAACAACATCAAAACATACAGACAAAGTACCAGAATAACAGCCATGTCTCCTCAGTCCTTGGCAGCTTTCAAGAATCCTGGGAAGTTCAAACTGGCCCTCAGCAATCCTCTCAGTTTCTGCCTCCTTAATGCTGCTTCCAAAAAAATTCTTCTGCCTTTCTCTCTGCTTGTGTCTCTTTAAATTCATGTCACCAGCTCCTCCCAGTTCAGCTCTCTCTTTTCTAGTCAACAAGTGCATCCCACAAGTGGAATTCACAAGCTCTGGATTTTAACACAATCAATCTGAAAACCAAGCCAACACAGGGGGATCTTTACAATTCCATTACTATTACATACCCCCAGTTTTCTGTCTGGCTCTGGGACTAATAATGTTCGTCCCATATATTTACTAAAATGAAACTGAGAGTGATACTAGAATTGACTTTGACTGTGGCTGAGTGAGGGAGGACCATGGTTTTTAAACCCAGGAGCCTGTAGGCAGGTCTGTGAGGTCATAGTTATTTGTAATAATACTAATATGTTCTTTTTCCATTAGAATCCTTTTTCCAACTACATATCTGAGAGGCTGAATTTTCTTAATATTTTTCAATATATTATAACAGATTGAATGCTGAAGAAATATGAAAATCAATCTGTCTGTTGTTGTTTATCCTTTGTTATCAAAGAGAGCCATGACATCAGGAAAATTATTTCATCAATTTTAATTTCTAATGTGGTATATAATAAATATAAACAAGTTCCTTGGGGTTCACAATTTTAAAGATTGTAAAGGAGTCCTGAAGCAAAAAAAAAAAATTGAGAACTAATATTGTAGGGGAAAGAGCCTTGTTTTAAAAATCAATAGGTCTGGGTTTTAAGTCCAGCTCTGCAGTCAGATGAGTATATGACTTTGGACAAGTCACTTAACTTCTCTGAATGTTAAACTAAAACAGTCATTATACTAGAAATAACAAGGAAATAAAAGACAGCATCTTTTATTCAATGAATGTACATATGTAACCTTAAAGTGCTATTTAAATGCTAGTTTAAAGTTTTACAAAAGAAAGCATTGCAAACTAAGCACATTTGTGCTAATGAGGTTCAGAATAGAAGAGTTAAGAGGCTAAGTGAAGAGTTAAGAGGTTAATTATTTTCCAAAATGAGGTTATAAGGTAAAAATCCACCCACTTTCACTACCTCAAGACTAATACTTTTAACTTAACTAGAAAAAAAGTTTCATTTTATTTTGTGTGTATTAATAATACATGGTTGTGTGATTGCAGAGGTTTTAATTCTATAATATTAGAGCTGCATAGGACCTTAATTTGTCTTTTATTTTACAGATGAGGAAACTGGAGCCTAAAGAGGTTGTGACTTACTTGCATAGGGTCATAGCCACAGGCAGAATTCAAACAGAAACTGAGATCAGGACTCTTTTCTCATACTTTGGTTACATCCCATTATGGGTGCATTTCTTACATTTACATTGGATAATCTTGAAATTTGAACCTACCATTGATACCCCTTTTCTGAAAAATAGTTATTTGGAGGAGACACTCCACCCACCTGCTTTTTAAGGCTCTACTTTGATGAGATTTAGCTCCAGAATTTTTTAGAAAAGCACATACCTCAGGAGTCTGTGCTTTGTTCTGTTTTGTTTAGTCAGTCACATGGATAAAGACATATTTTGTCTATCAAAGTCACATTTCATCAGTCACATAGATAAAGACATAAATGGCAGACTTACCAGATGTGTAGATGAAACCAAGCTGAGAGGGCTAGGTTATATGCTTGGATGATAGGATATACATAGGCCTTAAAAACCTGGCATGCTGGACTGAAAAGGTAAATTTAGTAAGGACAAATGTAAATTCTTACACATGGGTTCAAAATAATCAATTTTCCAATGCCCGATCTTCCAAAAAATATCTGGGGTTTGTAACTCAATATAAATTAGCAACAGGATTTGATAGACTAATACAGTATATGGCTGCATTAAGAAAGGCATTGTTTTCAGGTTAGATAGATGATGGAACAATCTGTCCTACTCAAATCACACTTAGGATATCATGTTCAATTCAATTCATACTAGCACAGGAAGCTAGTAAGCATCATTCAAAAGAGGTACCAGAATGATAATGAAGAGCCTTGAGATCATACAATATACCAGATAACATAGTATTTGTAAATCACTAAGCACAGTGCCTGGCACATAGGAAGTAATTAATAAATTCTCATTCCCTTCCTCCTCTTTGCCCTAGAATGAAAAGCTAATGTAAGTGGGGATGTTTACTCTAGGAAAGCGAAGACTTTTGAAAGGGGATGGAGCGGAAGGGAAAGACATGATACCTGTCTTTTAAGTATCTTAAGGGCTATCATGTAGTAGAACAATTAGACTCATTCTTCTTGGCCACAAAGGACAGAACTGGGAGCACTGGGGTGAATATAGATTCATTGGAAGCGGAAATATTCTAATAACTCCAAAAGGGAATGGGGCTTGTTCATATAAATACCATATATACCCATTTGCTGGTTGTGTGGTCACCTTAGGTATCCACCCTGACATTCAACCTGTGGTTCCAAGAAGTCGTCTCATGTTCAGCAGCCATATCCTGTAAAATCTTGGCAGACATGCTAAATCAGGTTGAGGATAATGCTGAGCCTCAAAACCATCAGTGAGTTAGGGAGATGTCTATCCCAAGCACATGAAGACTTTTCCCAGTAAAGTGGGTTAATGAGAGCATTTTATTCCAACAGCCATGAAGACAGCAGAAGTAGATACTGTAGAGCACTTAGCTTGGTCAGACACCAAAGACACAAAGGTCATCCACTGCAATCTGGGCCATCACCAGTCTTCTTGACTTTTGTCCTGCTTCTGGACTTCAGTGACTTTGGAAGAGAGAGTGAGACTGACAACTTTGTGTAACTCTGCCTCACTTAAATCCAACTGATAAACAAGTCAAGACATTGCCCATCCACTATCTTATCCCAATATCATGATGTCATTGGTTCTCTTTGAAAACAAAGGATAAACAACAACAGTGTGGCAGATTTTCTTGTTCTGATAGAAATCAAAGCATATGGCCTCAAAGGACTGATCCAACCTTCAGATTCTGCTCTTCTGAATCTTACAGGAAGTACACTAATTGATATATCCAAGACAGCCTCTGGTGGATGGTTATTGGCAGGAAATATCACCTTCCAATATTAAGAGGCTTTCATCAACATCAAGTCATTGCATAAATGGCAAACACTGGACAACAGAGGGGAAAACAGGCAGAATAGTACAGCAATACTCACTTCAAAGCTCCAGAATTTATGTAGAACTGCTTGTTTTCTTGGTGGAACAATGTCAGGATTTTCATGAAATTTTTGCAAATAAGTTATGGCCAATGAAAAAAATATATAATAATAGTAAATTCTTAATGTGCTTTTTGAGATGTCCAGTTAAAAATCTGAACAAACTAAATGTTAGGTAGGATAGAACCAGAAAAGACCTACGTTGCTTTTGACACTGTTTGATATCTTCTTTTATTTTAGAGCTAGAATTTTAGGAACACTGCTTTGTCCTGGTTCTTTTAGCCTTCCATTGCCATTAACCTATCCCCTGATTTTAGGTTTCCTGATCCACCTACTCTTGGATCTCAAGTAGCAGATACACATCTATATCCTACCAGGCTCTCAAGTCTTCTTTCATTTTTGTATTCCCATGCTTCCCCCCACACCCAACTCTACTCCCTTGATAACAAGTCAGTTACCAAGTATTTTTGGAATCCACCTCCTCTGTTCCATTCCTACATCCATAGACCAAATCCTAACTGAATGATACCTAGATTATTACTAGGATAGCCAGTCCCTTGCCACTCTTACACATGACAATAGTAATCACTCCCAAAGATTGTTCCAGTTCCATCACCAGTTTTTAGCCTGTTGTGGATCCCAGTTAGATTTTATAACATTTAAAGCCTGCAAAGTAATTTTGTCTCCATATCCTTTTAATTAATTGTGTTCTTATCCTACTGCATCCCAATTCAATTTTCACAGCCAAAAGGGAATTTAGTTTTCTTAACCCTAGACCCCATCAACATTTTTTCTTTAAACCTTTTGATGGGCTACTCCTCTTCTCCCTTCCCTAGAATGTTCTACATTTCTGTCTTCTTAATAAATCTCTTCCGGTCTTTAAAAGGTATTTATAATGATTCATTCCTTTGATGCATTCTGAAGTACCATGACTCTCCAGGAACTTCATTTACTCCATAAGTACACACAGTTGTAAGTAATTATATTTGTTTCTGTTACATGTTTTAATCTTGTTCATCTTAATTCTCACTTAAAAATTAAAATAAAGACCCCATATTCGTCCTTTAAAACCACCCATGGTGGGGCGGTCAGGTAGCACAGCGAGTAAGAGCACCGGCCCCAGTGTCGGGATGACCTGGGGATAGAATCTGGGCTCTGATACTTAGCACCACACCCATAAATAACTGGCCTTGTAACCTTGAGCAAGTTACTTAACCCCAATTGCTTAAAAAAAAAAACACCCATGACACCTAAAATTAAGCTCATACAGAGTAACGAGTTAGCACTGAATCTTACTAATATCTCATCCCTTGTTCATCTTAGACAACTCTTAGAGCTCATTTCAAAAACTGACTATACTGGGAGTCTTCTTTCCTCTCATTCTCTTATTAAGTCTTTACAGTCTGACATCTGCCCTTATCATTCAACAAAGCTGCTCTCTCTGCAAAGTGGCCAGTGATTTTTTAATTGCCAGATTTAATGACTTTTTTTCAGTTTTCATCTTTCTTGATTTCCCTGTAGTCTTTGACACTCTTACTTTTTTCTTCTCTAGTTTTTTATTATATTGTTCTCCCTTTGTTCTCATTCTACCTACATGACAACTCCTTCTCAGTCTTCTTTGCTAGATCTTCATCTAGATCATAAAACATGATTGTCCCACAGGTCTCTGTCTTGGGAACATCTTCTCTTCTCCCACTATATTATTGCATTTAATGATCTCCTTAGCTCCCATGGATTCAAGTATCATTCAGTGCTGAAGATTCTCAAATCTACATACCATCCTAACTCTACTGACCTCGGGTTTCACAACTGTCTATTGGACATTTCAAACTAGATTTCCTATAGACAATTTAAACTCAACATGTCTAACACTGAACTCATTTTCTTTCCACTCAAGACTTCTTCCCTTCCAAACTTCCATATAACTGTCGAGAACACCACCATAGGCAACTGAATGGTGTAGTGGATAGAGCACTGGGCTTAGAGTCAGGAAAATCTGAATTCAAATACAGCCTCAGACACTTACTAGCTGTGTAACCCTAGGCAAGTCACTTGGCCTTGTTTGCCCCAGTTTCCTCATCTGTAAAATGGGAATATTAACATCCACCTCCCAAGATTGTTGTAAGGAGCAAATGAGATCATAATTATAAAGCACTTAGCGCAGTGCCTGGCATATAGTAAGCACTATATAAATGTTAGCTATCATCATCATCCTCTCAGTCTCCCAGGCTTGCAATGTAGGTGGCATCCTTAACTCCTTACTCTCTTTCTCCTCCCCTACCCCCTCTCCCCCCAATTCAATCTGTTGCCAAGGGCTGTCAGTTTTAACTTCAACATCTTTCACATGTGCTCCCTTCTCTCTTCTGATCCTGCCTCCACTCCGGTACAGGCCCTTATCATCTCTCTCCTGAACTTTTGCAGTAGCCTACTGGTTGGTCTCTCTCTTTCAAGTCTCTCCCCATTCTATTCTATCCTCCATTCAGCTGTCAAATAAATGTTCCTAAAGCACAGGTCTGACCATATTACCCCTCTCCCTACTCAGCCAATTCCAGTGACACCTCCAAAATCAGATATAAACTCCTCTGCTTGGTGTTCTAAGTCCTTCATAACCTCTCCCCCCACACATCTTTACAGTCTTCTTATACCTTATGCCACTTTCTTTCCTCATATTTATACCATGCAATCCAGTGACAATGGCCTCTTTACTGTTTTTCTGAACAAAGCACTCCTCTTGACTGGGTACTTTCATTTGCCATTTCCTTTTCCTGGAATGCTCTGCCTCCTGGCTTTCCTGAGTCCCAGCTAAAATCCCAACTTCCACATGTCTTTCCATATCCTTCTTAATTCTAATACTTTCCTCTGTTGATTATTTTTTTATTGGTCCTGCATGTGGCTGATTTGTACATAGTTGTTTGCATGTTGTCTCCCTCATTAGACTGTGAACTCTTTGAGAGCTAGCAGTCTTCTACATTTCTTTTTTATCCCCAATGCATGGTTCATTGCTACATTAAAGGTGCTTAATAAATGTTTATTGACTGAAACAAACATTTAGTAAGGATCTGTTACATGTAAAACACTCTGCTGGGCTGAAAATAAAAAGAAAAAAATTTGAAAACCAGAATTGGTTGATGGATGGCCACCTACATTGGTCTCTTGATATAATTCCTCTTTTTCCTCAGAATATCATTCATGAGAGCCTCCTATTTCTCCTTGCCTGATATCCCTTGAAGAATTTTAGAAGTAAACACACACACACACACACACACACACACACACACAGCTTTAATTAAACACTTATATCAGGCCCTACGCCTATTCCTATTTGGCCTTCTTTTGAACTCTTTGAATAATGGGAGTTAGGAAAGAAGGAAGATTGGAAATAAGCATTTATTAAATGCCTACTATCTTCTAGGCACTATGCAAAGCACTTTTTACAAGTGTTATCTCATTTGATCCTCTTGACAACCCTGGGAAATAGGTAGCATTATTATCCTCATTTTACATCTGAGGATACTGCAGCAGACAGAAGTTAAGTGATTTGTTCAAGGTCACACAGCAAGTATAAGTGACTGAAGCCAAATTCCAACTCAGGTCTTCAGGACTTCAGGTCCAGTATTACCATGTACTGTACCACCTAACTGCCTGTATTTGGGAGTAGGGGGATTATGGAATAGAAGACAAAAGGAATTTCATGACTAAAGATCTCTGTTTTCTTGGTAAATTTTTATCTAGCCCTCAAGCTTAAGAATAGTTTTTACATTTCCCATACTAAGACAGACAGCAGGCTGGATTTGTATAGTCTGCCTACTTCTTCCCTAAAGGGCTTTAGAAGAAAAGGTTTGGAAAACTTGCTGTGAGTAGTGTGATGGAGTCAGTCAAGGAAGAGTTTAATTGATTTTTTGGAAGTAAAAGGACTCTTTTGAAATTAGGCAATATAAGTTTATTGTTGACCTCTTAATAGGTGGGGTTGTTATGTGACTTTCTTCAGCAATATCCAGCAGAAAGAAAGAAGAAGGGAGAGAAACATGCATTTATTAAACACCTGTTATGTGCTATATGCCAAGCACTATGCAAAGTCTTTACAAACAACTATGGGAGGAAGCTACTATTACTCTGCCCTTTTACAGTTGAAGAAACAGCCTGGAAGAAGTTATGATTTGCCCAGGGTAACCAAAGCTAGTAAATGTCTGAGGCAGGATTTTAGCAAAGATCTCCCTGATTGCTGACTCATTCACTGCACCCCCTAGAAGAACTTGAGTAGAAGCAGAAAAGGAGACTCATGAAAATAACCTGTGTTTAAGATTTGGCAGCAAAAGGACCAAGGAGGTAAGGGATTTGAGAGGAAAAGGACAGAAAGTGACACCAAAATAGGATTGCAGACTGGGTCAGCAGGGAGAGGTTACAAGGATTGGAGAGTACAGTGAGGGTGAAGAATTGGTTTAGAAAGAGAGATGCAAGGAGGGAAACTGAAGACCAGAAAGAGGAGTTTGGGATTATAGAGCATAATGATAAGATGGTGAGATCCTGCGTATGATTATTCCTGTGGGTGATTGACCTAGAAGAAGGATGTAGGTTGTTTAGCATGTATATTGAAGTTCTCAAGTATGAGGTCAAGAATTGAAGTTGAAAGGAACAGTATGAACTCAATACTAAACAGTTCAAGGAAAGGGGAAAAAAAATTACCTGGAAGCTGATAGACATCTCTAATGTAATGCCAAGCAAAGGCAACTTCCCAAGGTTCAGAATACCAGCATATTTTTATTTTGTTCAGTGGCAAATTAAGAACAGAGAAGATCAAAATATGACATCATTCAAAATACAGCATTTACTAAGTGTGATTAAATAATCTCCAAGTACTACCCCACCCCAGGACCTTACATTCATTCAATCAATTACAAAGTCCCTGTTCTAAATACTACTCCACCCCTAGGCTGTACCTCATTTAGTCCATTACAAAGCACAAATTCTCAAATGGAGATTAGTTTCCAATCATAAGTAAAGTACATTCATTTGTTCAATCATAGAACACAAAAAGGTCAAAGTTCCCCACCCCTGGATCACAATTGAATCTACCCCAGAGTTACAACAAGTTTAAACACAGCACTTAATACCCAAATGAAGGTCTTTTCTTCATCTTGACCCAAGATAAGTTCTTAGCAATCTTTGTTCCTGGGGAGACAAAGCTTAGCAAGGCCACAAGATCACAAGGCCAGTCTCTTCATTAATTCATCCTCTGTCTTCAGAACAGTCCTAGGACCCCTGAAAACATTAGCAAAACCCTCTTCCAGGATTTCTGTAAACATACAAGAAAATCCTTCTTCAGGGCTTCTGAACCAACAGCAAGGTTCCAAGATTCTGCAACAACAGCACTGTCCTTCACCAGTGGAAAAATCTGGCAAAACAACATCAAAACAGACAAAGTACCAGCATAACAGCCATGTCTCCTCAGTCCTTGGCAGCTCTCAAAAGGCCTGGGCAATTCAAAGTGGCCCTCAGCAATCCTCTCAGTCTCTCTCTGCCTCCACGAGGGTGCTGCTTCCAAAAAGTTCTTCTGCCTCTCTCTTGTCTTGTGTCTCTCTCAATCTACATCACCAGCTCCTCCCAGTTCAGCCCTCTCTTTTCACGTCAACAAGTGGGATTAACAAGCTCTGGGTTTTAACACCAAAAACCAAGCCAATACAGGGGAATATTTATATTCCATTACTATTACAACATCTACAACTAAGGATATGCAATAGTAACATAGGTGAGTAACCTCAGGAGAGAAGTTACTGAGTGATTAATCTTTTTTTGGAGTAAGATAAGGTGTCCTTCAACTTCATGGCGCTTTTGTTGAATTTTTTTTTCAAGTATACAAAACAAGCCCTAATTAAAGGGCATACCTTGCTGCACTTTCAGAGACACAAGGATTTTCATAGTTGAAATTCTACTTCTTCCTTTTTTAGCTAAGATATAGAGGGGAAAGGAACAGGAAAATGAGGTATCCAGTTTAATGAGAAATCTTCTATTATAGATAAGATCTGGGTAAAGATGGGAGAAAAGTAGACTTCTTGAAAGTGGGAGAGATTGATGGGGAAACCTTTAGGACTTTCAAGTTCTTTTTTTGTTTTTGTTTTTTTGCATGAACTCCAAGAGCTTTGCTTCTATCTCTTCCTTGATTAAAACTAGGAGTTAAGGTACAGGTATAACATCCTAATGTGATGTTTTGATTCACTGAAAAATTCCTTTCTATTATTCTGGGAAATATCATTCATAAAGACAGTCTTGATGTGACAGTGAGAAGTATGCCTATTCTCTCTGGCCTAGGAGTGCTTGAAAGAAAGACATGGTGCTGGTTAAGGGGCTCCCAGGATGTAGTATCTTCTGGAGAAGCCTGACTTCTTATCAGAAGATGGCAAGAATGTGAACAGTGATATTTAAGATGCAGAAGTTTTTGTTAACAGTTGAAGATACAGGAATTCCAGAAGGAAAAGGATTAGATGTAGTTATTTTCCTTTCTTTCTAGGTACACAGACAAATGGCCTAGACTTCCAGAAGCAGCCTGTTCCTGTTGGAGGAGCAATCTCTTCAGCCCAGGCTCAGGCCTTCCTTGGACACCTCCATCAGGTAAAACATTCTGCTCAACTCGGAAAAGTTTGAGAAAGAATTGGGAGTACGGCACTACTATGCATGGGGAAGACATTTCAGAATACTTTGCATTTTCCTTTTTTTCAGAAGGATAATGTTGAACATGTGTTACAAAATTGATGTGGCTATATTGGTGGCTATAATTTAGTAAGTTCTCTAGGCCACAGGCTTCACAGCTGCAGGCAAAAAGATTCTCTAGCTTTGAATATGTAGAATAACTAAATTACTTGTTTTGACAAGCATAAGGGCCAGTTGAGATGATGGGCCAAAACTAGATAAAACGAATCTGGAACTGCCCCAGCATACTCCTATTTCTGCAAGGAAAGTAGCAATTTGCTCATAATATTATCCTATTAAGCTGTTTTAAAACACCTTTGTTTAAAAAGTAATATAAACCACTCCTACCTGCTGGACTCAGTCAGATGAAGCGTAGTGTAGTGTGAGGCTATGAGTGAGAAGATGTGGGTTCCAATGTGACATCTTCTTGGTAGGTTGTTAGACAAGTCCCTTATTCTGTTTTAGCTTATTTCTTCTTTTATATGAAGAGAACTCTTCTGCCCGTGTTCTAGGATCAATGTTAGAATATAAGGTGAAAACACCATATATCTTCTTGTGCTTCAGAATCTTACAAATGGTATAATTAATCCTTGTTGGGGTAATATAAAGTGTCCTTCAAGTTTGTTGCTATTATGTTGAGAATTTTTATTCTGGGCTTGCAAAACAAGGCTTCATTAAAGGACCCACCTTGTACTTAATAGAATCAAGGATTTTTGTGGTTTAAATTATACTTTTCCATTTTTTAGCTGAAATATAGAAGGGAAAGGAATAGAAAAACTGTTGGATTTAATGAGAATTTTTATCTTATAAGATCAGGATAAAGATGGGAGAGAAGTAGATTCTAAAATAGTGGGAGAGATGCATGGAGATAGAGAAAATTTCCTTCTGTTCATTCTCTTGAGATTTTCAAGTTCATTGTTTTGTGTATCTTCTAGCACTTTGCTTATATCTCTTCCTTGATTAAAACTGAGAGCTATTGTACTATTTACAGCAATTCTGAGTCTTGGCATAATGATGCTGATTCACTGTGTCTTAGGGAAAAAATTGAAGACATTTGCTAGATGACATTTTCACTACTGATGCTACTTGAAGGGCAGAGGCTTCAGGAAGAGGCAGGTTCATTGGTAAAGTGTTTGAAATGTTATCCAAGAATGGGATTTGATCTGGAAACTGTACCATTGATTAAAGGATATAAATGGGGACAGTCAACACCCACCAGTAACTAATAAGACTGTATTTTCTTAGAGTTTTGCAAAACTAACTAAAAGAACTTTGAAATCAGTAGGAAAGGAGGGAGGAAGAAAACTTAAGTGTGTCCATTATTCCATTTACTATAAATGCTAGCTATGTTGTAGAACAGAATAACAGCAATAAAAATACCCAGAGATTCACAAGAGACAAAATCCAAGAAAGATGCCAGTCATAGAACCTGTGACCTCAAATGTTGGTTGATATTCAGTTGCACAAATGATAGTAACAAGCAAGATGAACTATAAGAAGATCCTATTACATGAAGGTAAATGTTACCTTATATGCATTACTGAAGCATAGTGAAATGGGACCTAGAAAAAAGAAAAAGGTACTGTAAGGATAAATCTTAAAGAATAGGGAAAGGGAGATCAGCAAAGGAAGATACAACAGAGTATATTTAAAATACATATTATAATGCAGTAAAAATAGAAAATAACACAGGGAAAGGATACAGATCTGAATAGAAGTTTAATCATGAATAGGTCAAAATTCAAGTCATTGGGCGGAGCCAAGATGGCGGAGTAGAAGCATAAATTTCCTGCAGCTCCGGCTTCCACCCTCCCCAATCCATGTAAAAAGGGGACTCTGAACAAACTTTGGAGCTGCAGAACCCGCAAAATGACACAGAGAAGCTAGCCTCCCGCTGAGGACAGCCCTGCAGGAGTCCAGCACAGCGCTCTGGGAGCCAAGCCCAGCCCCACACCTAGGCTTTAGCCCCAGGGCGGACCTGACCAGCTGCCTGCCAAAGGAACCCCAGATCAGCAGCAAGGTGGCAGTTTCCAAATTTATCAATACATAGATGCAAAGGACAAAGTGAGAGGCCAGTGCAGTCTGTACTTTGGGACCAGTAAGTGGGAGGGCGTGGCTTTTACCCCCAGGGCGAAAAGCCTCTTAGACACCAGCACAGCCAGCCAACGCCATGTGGCAGCTCCTGGCCTGCAGAGTGTAGGGGGACCAAGCACCAGTCTGAGGGGTAATTGCTCTTGCTTTAACCTGCTTGGATCTGAATTCCAGTCTAGGGTGGAGTCCTGGGGTGGGTGGCCAGCTTGCCAGAGTGTGTGGAGACCTCAGAAAGCGCACCCATCTAATACCTCTGGCAGCTAAGAAAACCCCAGCTTTTGGGACAAAAGCTCCCCTGTCTGGTGGCAGAGTCCTACTGTGGCAAAAAGCCCAAAAGTCAAGTAATTGAGTGGCAAAATGAGCAGGCCAAGGAAACAAAGCATACAGAAGATACCAACATTACACTCCTATTTTGGGGACAGAATGGAGCAAAGCACGGAACAGGAGGAAGACAGTGAAGTCAGAACTCCTGCACCAAAAGCTCCAAAGGGAAATACGAGCTGGTTACAGGCCATAGAGGACCTTAAGAAGCAGATAA
The DNA here is from genome assembly GCF_028583685.1 of Petaurus breviceps papuanus. Classification (NCBI taxonomy): domain Eukaryota; kingdom Metazoa; phylum Chordata; class Mammalia; order Diprotodontia; family Petauridae; genus Petaurus; species Petaurus breviceps. The sequence goes on from NW_027185876.1 coordinate 20,356,863, forward strand.
GAAAAGTGGAGGAAAAATTGGGAAGAGAAATGAGAATGATGCAAGAAAACTACAAAATGAGAGTCAACAGCCTGACTGAGGAAAATAACACCTTAAAAAACAGACTAACTCAAATGGCGAAAGAGGCTCAAAAAGGCAATGAGGAGGAGAATGCCTTAAAAAGCCGAATTTGCCAGATGGAATAAGAATCTCAAAAGCTCAATGAGGAGAATCATTGCTTCAGAACTAGATTGGAGCAAATGGAAGCTAATGACTTTATGAGAAATCAAGATGCTGTTAAACAGATCCAAACAAATGAAAGAATAGAAGGCAATGTGAAATATCTCTTGGGAAAAACCACTGACCTGGAAAATAGATCTAGGAGAGATCATTTAAAAATTATTGTACTACCTGAAAGCCATGATCAAAGTAAGAACGTAGAAATCATCGTCCAGGAAGTTCTCAAAGAAAACTGCCCTGATGTTTTAGAACCAGAAGGCAAAATAGAGGTTGAAAGAATCCACCTATCACCTCCTGAAAAAGATCCCCAAAAGAAAACTCCTAGGAATGTTATAGCCAGGTTCTGGAATTCCCAGATTAAGGAGAGAATATTACAAGCAGCCAGGAAGAAACAATTTGAATATTGTGGAAACACAATCAGGATAATGCAGCATCTGGCAGCTTCTACACTGAGGGATCGAAGGGCTTGGAATATGATATTCTGGAGGTCATAGGAGCTGGGATTAAAACCAAGAGTCACCTACCCAGCAAAACTGAGTATCATGTTTCAGGGGGAAATATGGTCATTCAGTGGAATAGAGAACTTAAGCATTCTTGCTGAAAAAACCAGAGTTGAATAGAAAATTTGACATTCAGATACAAGAAGCAAGAGAAGCATGAGAAGGTAAACAGGGAAAAGAAATCATAAGGAACTTATCAAAGTTGAACTATTAACATTCCTACATGGAAAAACAATAATTGTAACTGATGAAACTTTTCTCAGTAGTTGAAGGGAATAGAAATACATATGTCTATATATGAGGGTATATCGGCATACGAATACATATGTGAATGTGTGCATATATGTTTACAGGTATACATAGATAGAGGGCACAGGACCAATTTAACAGGAAGGGATGATACTTAAAAGGTGAAATTAAGAGGTGCGAGAGGAATATAATGAGAGGAGATGGGGAGAGACAGAATGGGGTAAACTATCTCATATAGAAGAGGCAAGGGAAAATGGTTACAATGGAGGGGAAGAATAGGAAGGCAAAAGGGAATGGGTCAATCTTATTCCCATTGAATTTGGCTTGAGGAGGGAATGAAATACACACTAAATAGGGTATCTCACCCTCCAGGAGAGTGGGGGGGAAGGGGATCAGAGAGGGGATGATGGAAGGGAGGGCTGGCTGCGGGGGAGGGAAGTTGGAAGCACCCACTTTTGAAAAGGGATGGGATCAAAGCAGAGAATGAAACTTTTCTCAGTAGTTGAAGGGATTAGAAATATATATCTATATATGAGGGTATATGGGCATATGAATACAAAAAAAAATTCAAGTCATCAAAATAAATACTAACTGTGGAAAATAGTGATAGTGTTTACAAAGACATCAATATTTTTGGGGTACAGCTAAAAGCAGACCCTACAGGAAAAATTTATGTGAGACCACATATCAACATAACATAAAAATAGCATTAATGAACTAAATAATATCATTTAAAAATAATCAACAACTAAATTTGAAATTAAGACAAATGACATAATTAGAAGATAAATGGATAAATGGAAACATAGAATAGTTAAAAAATAAGTGATTTCTTTGAAAAGGCTACCCAAATAGATAAAGCTTTAGCAAATATGATCAAAAGGAAGTGAGAAATAAAATGTCTTTAAAAATCAATAAACTGAAATCACAACAGATAAAAGAGGGAAAAGATTTATAACCCAAAAAGCCCAGTTACATTCACATACAACTGAGAATTTCTAAAGAAATGGTGTTATGTATGAAAATATTAAATTCAGAAATGAACAGAATTTGAAAAAGATTTTAATCCCTTTTCAGGAAATGAATTTAACTAACTTTAAAATAACTAAAAGAGGTCGGGGTCTAGGGGGTCTTAAAGGATTTTGAAGTCAGTGTGCTACCAATCATATGGTATAAATAATGAAAGGTAGTAAAAGTATTAAAGAATCAATATAGAAGGTATCTGAATCTAGGGATAATATTAAGAATATGGAAAAATTTTGGACCTTATTAATAAGACAATAATGTGACTAAGAAAACATCAGCTACAGACTGACTCCCATATGCCTGCCCTCCCACCTTTACACAGTCTTTATGAGTCTAAATATTTGATGGCATCCTAGATGAGAGTATTAGAGAAAATAAGCAAGCTTTCATAAGTGTTCACAATGTAATACATCTTTATCATTTTAGAATTGTGTGAAAAATGGAGAGAATATCAAATCTTGCTATTCTTATTGATTTTTGATTAGGAAAAAAGTGTTTAATTCAGTAATAATAGCTGACATAAGGTTTGCAAAGTACTTTACATATGCCATCTCAATTAATGCTCACAACACTCTGAAATAGGGGCTGTTATTATTTCTATTTTACAGATGAGGCAAGTGAGGCAAAGGGAGTTTAAGTGACATGCCCAAGGGTCACCTAGAGTCTGAAGCCTCATTTAAACTCATGCCTTCCTGATTCCCAAGTTTAACACTTTATCTGCTGTGCTACCTAGCTTCTCAGGTTTGATTTCGTAGAGCAAAGTGCTAACAAGGTATCTTCTGTCCATACTTCAAAATTTCTTGAAAGATAAAACAAGAGGAGTAACCATTTTTAACAACCTTCTTATCATGAACATCAAGCAAGCCATTGGAAAAAAAGAAGATAAATGCTCACCCAAGGTATTTGCCACCTACATTGGAAGAGATTCATTAGTTTCTCTCAGAAGAGAGATTCTTTACAAATGACAAGGGCTTTTGGAAGCTATTAGATGATATATGTGGTGGTTACATGAAGCCCCAGATAATTTGAGAGCTCCCTAGAATCTATTTGTAAACAACCAAGAGTTGGTCCTGACTCTCCATACAGGAAAGAGTGAATAAAGAATTGCTCAGATTATTACATTCATTTGGTTGAAAGTCTATGAAACTCATCCCCAAAGGTATGCATATCTAGTGTTAGATGGGCATTAAGTTAGGCCTAGAGTTAAAGGAGGATCATAGATTAAGAGCTGGAAGTTCTAAGCTGGACTTAGAGTGAATCTAGTTGAGTCTCTCAGAAAAACTTATTAGATTTTCTTTGGGAATTGCACATCACCATTAATGACTGCAATTTTCCCAAAGTAACAAAGACTGATTTTAATATCAGCATTTACTGCCTTTGCTATATGGCAGTGAGATAAGAAATTCAACAGTCTCCAAAGACTGAGATTCATTGAGATCCACCCCCAGGGAAGCATCATCAAATGGTAGGGAGACAGAAAGTAATAGGGAAAAATAAGGAAAAACAACTGAAATTATCAGAGATCTCTCAAGAGAAAGAAAATTCAAAGACCTTGAGCGTAAACAAATAAACCAACAGGGAAAATATTAATAGTAGAAGGAAATATTGTCTTCAGACTAAGTAAATGAATATCAAGTATCTGTTAATAAGTCTTGCAAGAAAAAAGGCAGAGGAACCTGTAGATTTCCAAAGGGAACATGGAAATACAACAAGCTGTTCCTAAATGGTTTGAAAGAGAAATGAGAGCTGTTAAGAGCAGAATTTATGGCCTGCATAGCAGAAATAATTGACAGAATAGAAAAACTCGAATTCACAGTAACAAATTTCATCAAAGAAACGAAAGAGAGTATTACGGGGAATGCAAATACACAGAAGTGAAGGACAATCTAGAAGAAGAGAAGCAAAAAGCAATAACATTAAAAGAAAGCATAATCTCTATACAAGCAAAATGTATCGATCTCAAAAAATATATACTCTGTAGAGACAACTTTAACATTATAGGTGTCCCAAGAGAACATGACAAGTGAAAAATTTGAACACCATAATACCAGAAATAATATTTTTAAACTGCACAGAACCTCCAAACACAGAAAAGTAAAGTGGCAATCAAAAAAAAATCCATAGATTGCCACCAGGAGGGTAAAACAAACCACTATGCTACAAAATCCAAAACACAAAGTGGTTGACTTTTACAGTTTCACTGATAGATAAATTTCTTCAAGTGAACAACAGAAAAATCTTCAATGTGAAGGACAGGAAATTCAAATAATAACAAGACTGTGCTGAATCCTCAAAAAGTCATAGGAGGTGGTGGATGAATGGGTTTTGAAGATCATGGGGGAGCTGAAGATGCGGCCAATGACCCATTCTGTGAATCTGAGCTCAATCATAAATGAATGTGGACATTAAGTTTTTTTTTTAAGGCATTCAAAACATTCTTAGAAAACTAGATCTGAAGAAATTATTTGCTTCTTAATCTCCACATAAGAGAAATGCAAGGAGTAACAAATAAAACTACGAAGGCCAACATTACCAACAAATTACAACAGAGAGACCACTAGAGATTGCTTACTAAATGTACACACAGAGATGAGTAAAGTCTAATAGAATTGAGGGTAGAGAAACAGGTCTGATACATCAGGGACTAAACTTCACAACAACCTGCCTTCAGGTATTTCTTGTGGGGCTAAATTACAAAACGTAAAGGCATATAAAAGAAGAGAGGGGAGGAATACAGTTGAGAGGAATATAGAATGTTAGCCTTTTTGAATTGATTAGAGGCTAATGAGAATATAATTCCTCTAATCTGCCACAAAGAAGAAAATCTATGTGACAGTGAACAAGGAGGCAAAGAGAAGGATTGAAAAAGGAGTGAAAATCTATTTTCAGTGAAAGGAGCTGGTACCACCGATAAATACTTCTTCAGGTGAAGAGAGAGATTCTCTTAAAGGGAAATAGGGACTTTACAATGGGTATTGTCTTCAGAGATTTGATGCTTAGACCACTCATCTTGCCATAGGAAAAAGGGAATCTGAGCTCCTTGGGAAAACTGGCACCCAGAGGATTGGAAAGATATGGACCCATGTCAGAGATTTTGAAGCAAATGGGAGGAAATTACTCAGAAGTCAAGGGTAAAGCTTTTGGGAGCACCTGGACAAGAATCTTACAGGATGTGCAGCCATGCATGGGCTGGAATCTGCATCATTGGAGGGAATGTTTATATTGATGAAATCATAGACCCAGATGCATATTTAAATTATTTTTACACAAATTATTTTCAAAGATTACAAGGTAAAATATTCCATCTAACTATTTTTAAACATAAATCCTGGTATCTAAACCAGGGCATGATAAGGCTAAGAAAGATAATTTTATTCCAGTGTTATTTATTGGGTCAAAATTTTTAAAATAAAATCTTTGTAAAAATACTTTATTATTTTGGGGGAAAATTCATTATTACCAGATATATACACAGATGGTTCAATTGAGGAAAACAGTGTAATTATCTTAAAACCAGAAAGCATATGACAGAATCATTCCCTCCCCCCTAAAAAAAGGGGAAAAAAAAACCTTGGATAGAGTACTCCAATCATTTTTGCTAAAACCCTGCAATCATAGGCATAAAATGTCCACTTTTTTAATATAATAAAAAGTATATATGTAAAATGAAAAGCTAACAGGACTTCAAGGGGGAAATACTAATAGCTTTTGCAGTAAATACAAGTCAGCAAGCATTTATTAGGGGTCTTCCAAGTTCCAGGCACTGTACCCAATGCTCGGCATATTGGGAGCTCATAGGAAATGGGTTGACGACATGTAAGCAACCGTGTTACAACCAGATACAGACAGTAAATTAGAAGGTGTCTCAGAGCAAACGATGAGTATTATAGACTAGAAAAGACTTCATGCAGAAGCTGGCATTTTAGCTGAGACCTGAAGGAAGCCGGTGAATATTCCAAGCATGGGGAACAGAATAGCTCATACCACAAAGATCAAGCAGGCCAGTGTCACTGCCCTGGAGTGTGAAGAGGGCAGTAGCGTATAAGACCAAAATGGAAAGGTCCAGATTATAAAGGAATTTAAAAGTAAAATGGGATTTTTCATTTGATCCTGAAGAAGAAGATGATGATGATGATAATAAATGACTACCATTTGCATAAACCCTACTATATAGGGTCACACTATATAGGCAGCATGCTAAGCAATTTACAAATATTGCCTCATTTTATCCTCACAATAACCTTATGAAAGAAAGGGGAGAATGATAAAAGTGAGGGTAGATAAAGGAAGGCAGTAGTCAGAAGCAAAACAGACCCAAGAGGAGGGACAAGATAAAAGGCAAGTGAGAGAAGAATATACAGAAGAAAATAGATTGGAGGCAAATGCACAGTTAGTAAGCATAACTGTGAATATTAATAGGATAAGTTCACCAATATAACAAGCAGCAGGATAGGTTAAAAACCAGAATCACAATATGTTGTTTACAAGAAACATATAAACAGAGGCACACAGTCACAATAAGGGGCTGGAGCAAAATCTGTTATGCTTTGGTTGAAGTTAAAAAGGCTAGCATGGCAGGAATGATCTCAGACAAAAAATAACCCACAAAAAACTAAACCTAATTAAAAGAAATAAACAGGGAAACTACATCTTGTTTAAAGGCACCATAGACAACAAAGTAATATCAATATTAGACATATATACACCAAATGGCAGAGCATCTGAATTCTTAAAGGAAAAGTTAAATGAATTACAGGAAGAAATAAGACAATAAAACTATACTAGTTTTGTGTGGGACCTAAGCTTTCTACTCTCAGAGCTAGACAAATCTAACCATAAAATAAATAAGAAAGAAATTAAGGAGATGAATAGTATCTTAGAAAAGTTAGCAACAACAGCTTTCTGGAGAGAATTGAGTGGGAATAAAAAAGAATACGCCTTTTTGTCAGATTTATATTGTACCATTGTTAACGGTAATGTAATTTGAATTTGAAGATCCCTTTGTGTTGGCAAAGGTAGCAGGTTACTTAACACTTAGTAACTGATCAATCCTCTGTTGGGGAAACAGAAGGTATGAACTCCTGTCTCCTGTTACTGATGTAATAGGAAGAGGGTGGCTGAAACAGGAAGCTCATGCTGGATGTATATAAGGAAAAGCCCCGGAGAGGCACAGTCAGAATTTCTTGAGACCACATCTGGTGGCAGAGCAGCTACAGAAGAGAGAATGGAGAACTGAGCCAGAATTTCCTGAGAACTTGTGGTGGTGGAGCTTCTTCTGTACAGGAGCCCAGGTGACTGAGGAAGCATGACTGGGATGCTGAGACTTTGTGGCTTGGTTGAGCCTTGAATTCCCTGGAGCAGAAATGGTGAAGGATCTGACATGGACCAGACCCTGTGAACTTCAGTGTGGAGCAGGACCTACCCAGAGAGCTGGTCAAGGAACTGGGAGCTGTCTGCCTTGGAACCCAGGTGACAGTCTAATGAATCCAGGTAGAATCTGGGACTGTGGAAGGGGTTCCAGGGAATCTGAGGACAGGCCCCCAGTCAAGATGAAAACACCTCTTCTTGGGTACTGAGTAATTATGGAATTATAGTTTACTAGTGACCTAAGGGGTAAAGGGTTTTGTGTATGATACTTAGTAATTGATTGCTGAATAAGTGACTGAGTTAATCAAGTGTGCCCCATGAGTGGAAGACTTTGACTATTGTACTTTGAGACTATGTTGTGAATATTATATTGTGATTTTCTGTGATAAGTTGTAATATTATTGTGAATGCTCTACCTTGATTTTCTGTGAAAGTTTTGTTTGATTTGTTATGGAATAAATAGAGTGATCACTCTACTATGTAATCAGAATCTTAAAAGCTGTTCACAGCAGTGTTCTTCTAGAAAGGTGCTTGTGCATGGCATTACAGCCATCACCAAAATTGACCATGTATTAGGATATAAAAGCCTCACAACCAAATGCAAAAAAGCAGAAATTTTAAATCCACCCTTTTCAGATCATAATGTAATAAAATTTACATTTAGTAAGGATTGCGTAAGCATAATTAAAATTAATTTTAAACTAAATCTAATCCTAAAGAATGATTGAGTCAAAGAACAGCTCATAGAAACAATAATTTCATGAAAAAGAATGACAACAGTGAGACAACCTACTGAAATATGTGGGATGCAGCTAAAGCAGTGTGTAGCAAAAAATTCCTTATCTCTAAACACACTCAGTAAAAGAGAGGAAGAGCAGATAAATGGATTGAGCTTGCAACTAAAAAAATTTTTAGAAAAAGAACAAGTTAAAAATCCCCAATTAAACATCAAAATGGAAATTCTGAAAATCAAAGGAGAGATGAATAAAATTGATAGTTAAACAAACAAACAAACATTAAACTAATAAAACTAGGAGTTTTGGCTGAAGTTGAAAAAGCTAATAAAGTATTGGTTAACATTTTTTTCTTTTTGGAGGGGGGAAGGCAGGGCAGTTGGGATTAAGTGACTTGCCCAAGGTCACACAGCTAGTAAGTGTTAAGTATCTGAGGCCAGATTTGAACTTAGGTTCTCCCTACTCCAAAGCCAGTGCTCTATTTACTGCACCACCTAGCTACCCCAAGTATTGGTTAATTTAAACCATTGGTTAATTTGATTTTTTTAATAAGAAAACCAAATTACCAATATCAAAAATAAAAAGGGTGAATGTACTACCAATGAAGATAAAATAAAGCAATTGTTAGCAGTTATTTTGCCCAATTATATGCCAGTAAAACTAACAATCTAAGTTAAATGATGAATATTTACAGAAATGTAAACTGCCAAGGTTAACAGAAGAAGAAATAAAATACTTAACCCTATCTTAGAAAAAAAAATATGAACAGACTATCAACGAGTTACCTAAGAAAAAAATTCGCAGGAACAGGTGGCTTCAGAAGTGAATTCTACCAAACATTTAAAAAACAATAATCCTAGTACTATATAAAACTATTTGAAAAATAGGTAATGAAGAAATCCTACCATATTCTTTTTATGACACAAATATGACTTTTATACCTAAGTCAGGGAGATCAAAAACAAGAGTATGTACTGCTGCCAGCGCAGTTGGTGCAGTTGGTGGGCTAGCACGGGAGAATAATGATAGGGGGATGTAATCAATAGTCTGTTTATTACAGGACCATTTCATACAGAGCCAAAGATGCAAGGAGCTCACAGATTTTTTTTGTCCCCCCAGGAGAATGTAGACAATGCAGAAAGATCCTACATCAAATGAATGCAGATAATGTAGAAGGATCCTCCCTTAATCCTGTTTACTATTTACCCTTACTTAAGGTTAGTTACTTATTAGGGTATTATTCTAGGACCATATCCTGAGGCATAAACAAAAAAGATTACAGGCCCTCTTTCTATCTGCCTAGTAACCTTTGTAGATAACTACAGGACAGGGGAATATACCTAGTTAGGTCAAGGGACCCCAAAACATTCCCTTCATAATACATCCTCTTGCTTGTCTGCCCTGTAGCCTTTCAGATAATAATATAGGGAAGAGGAACATTTCATTAGCAAAGCTGAGAAACTTCTGAAAGTTCCCTACAAGTATGAAAACTATAGACGATTTCCTTACTGAATATTGATGCAGAAATTTTAAATAAAATACTAGCAAGGAAATTACAGCAATATATATCACAAATATCATATACTATGACCATTTGGGTATATAAATATACCAGGAATGCTATGCATGTTCAAGTTTAGGAAAACTTACAGTATAATTAACCATGTCAGTAAGAAAAATAACAACAAAAAGTTATATGATTATCTCAAGAGATACAGAAAAAAAAATTTTTTTTTCCATTCAGTGCCTCATTATTAAGTGTTACTTTGTGCTAGGATCCATGCGAGGTGCTGACAAAACAAGACAAAAATCAGAAGTATTATTTGTGTAAAACTGAGAATAAGCATTATCTATAACTGTTATCAGCAAGCACCCCAGCGTCCCCAGGGTGGCTGCCAACACAGATTGCTTTGTTAAAGGAAAGCAACTCAAAATGGGTTAACAAGCTTACTTTAATCAAGTCAAATATGTATAGTTTACCTAGTTCAGGGGAAAAAGGTCAGCACCCCGAACTTCAGAATATACAGACAGAATTATCAAGACAGAGAAACAGATCAAGTAGACAGGTTTCCAAACTGTCCAACCATTACATCCATACCAAATCAACATCTGGGTTTTTCAAGGGGGGGGGGGGGCTCTCAACAACACAATGACTTCTCAGAGTCTCATCTGATCGAATCACAGAACACTTCTCAAAGTGAGCCCCAAAGCAAAGCCTCACATCAGGCATTATATAGCCTTCTCCTGGGTCAGAGAATGTAACCACCCTCTTGACCCACTGCCCAATCACACAGCATCAGGTTGTGGGCATTCCTGAAAATGAAGCCTCCTGCCACAGGCTCCATGTGACCACATTCAGCCAGTTAGGAGGCAGAGTATATTTTCAGATCAAGGAAGGTTCTCAGAGTCTCTTAAGCCTATCAAAGGGCCTGAGGGCAGGGAAGATCTTTAAATTTGCATTTCCATTACAATAACCAGGATAAATTTGAAGCCTTTCCAGTAAGATCAGGGGTGATGCAGGTGTCTCCATTATCACCACTATTTTTCAATATTGTATTAGAAATGTTCATTATAACTGTAAGACAAGAAAATAAATAAAAGTAGGCCATGAGGAAACAAAACTATCAACTCTTTGCAGATGATGCAGTGGTATACTTTTAGTAGTATACTATTAGAGAACCCTTGAGAAACAACTAACTTTAGCAAAGTTACAGGATATAAAATAAACCCACATAAATCATCAGTATTTCTATATACTACCTATAAAACCCAGCAGGAAGAGATAAAAAGAGAAATTCCATTTAAAGTAACTGCAGACAATATAAAATACTTGGGAGTCTCCTTGCCAAGACTAACCAGGGACTGTATGAACACAATTTAAAAATGCTTTTCACACAAATAAAGGCAGATCTAAATAATTATAGAGATTGATTGCTTATGGGTAGGCTGAGCCTATATATTAAAAATGACAATCCCACCTAATTTAATTTACTTACTTAGTGCCATACCAGTCAAACTGCCAAAGAATTGGTTTTTTAGAGCTTGAAAAACTAGTAGCAATTCATCTGGAAGAATAAAAGGTCAGGAATATCAAGGAAGTCGATGAAAAAAAAATTTAAAGGGAGATGACCTAGCAATTCTAGATTTCAAACTATGTTACAAAGATATAATCATGAAAACAATCTGGTATTAGCTAAGAAATTGAGTGGTGGATCAGTGGAATAGATTAGGTAGGTACAATCTACATAGTACACATTAGGAAATGACCATAGTAATCTAATGTTTGATAAACTCAAAGATTCCAGCTTTTTCACATTTTGACAAAAATTGCTAGGAAACTGGAAAATAGTTTGAAAGAAACTAGGCATGGACCAACATCTCACACTGTATTCCAAAATAAAGTCAAAATAAATGAATGACTTCTATATAAATATCATAAATTATATAATAAGTAAATTAGGGAAGCCTGGGAAAATATACTTGTCAGGTCTGTGAATAAGGGGAGAGTTTGTGAGTAAACAAGAGATAGAGAGGATCATGGGAATTAAAATGGATAATTTTGATTACATGAAATTTAAAAGGTGGGTTTTTTTTTTCTCTACAACCAAACTGATGCAGGTAAAATTAGAAGGAAAGGGGCAGCTAGGTGAAGTGGTGAATAGAGCACCAGCCCTGGAGTCAGGAGGACCCGAGTTCAAATTCAACCTCAGACACTTAACACATGCCCGTGTGACCTTGGGCAAATCACTTAACCCCAATATCCTGCTTTCCCCCCTCCAAAAAGCAAAAAAAAAAAAAAAAATAGAAGGAAAACAAAATTTGGGGGGGTTCGCGGGGGTTACAGCAAATTTCTCAAATATATAGGGAACAGAGCCAAATTTATATATAAATAAGAGCCATTACTCAATGTATAAATGGTCAGAGGATATGAACAGGCAGTTTTCAGAAGAAGAAATCAAAGTTATCAATAGTCATTTTTAAAATGCTCTAAATCCCTAGCTATTAGAGAGTTGCAAATTGAAACAACTCTGAGATGCCACCTCATACCTATCAGATTGGCTAACATAACAGAAAAGGAAAATGATAAAAATGGGAGAGGACATAGAAAAATTATTAATGTATCCAGCCATTCTGGAAAACAATTTGGAACTATACCCAAGGGGCTATAAAAACTGTGCATACCTTTTGACTCAGCAATGCCACTACTAGGTCTGTATACCACAGGGATCAGAGAATCAGGAAAAGGATCTATTTATACAAAAATACTTAACAGCAACTCTTTTCGGGTGACAAAAAAATTGGAAATTGAGGGAATGCCCATCATTTGGGGAATGGCTGAATAAGTTGTGGTATGTGATCATGATGGAACATTTGTACTATAAGAAATGATGAACAGGATCCTCTCAGAAAGACTTGAGAATACTTTCATGAACTCCTACAAAGTAAAGTGAGGAGAACCAGGAGAACATTATACAAAATAATAGCAATGTTGTATAGCAATGTTGTAAGAATGATTAACTGTGAAAGACTTGTGAATGGGAATTACTTTTGTTATTTTGCTATATAGAAATGCCGTAGATTTTTGTGAATTTATTCAGTTTCTTCTCTGTGCTCTCTAAGTTGTAAAATCTGATTACCTTTCCTCAGTCCACAACTTTCTAGACCTTTCTCTCATATTCTACTTTGTTGAATACCCACTTCTCCTGAATACTCACCTCTTTCCCTTTGTTTATTTTGGTTTTCTTTTGTTTTCACTAACACTGCTCTCTTCTCCTTCATCCACTCCTGATTGAGTTCCCTTGCTGTAATATCATCCATATTACACCACTTTAGGGAATATACCCTAAAGGTCTGTCCTGGGCCTTCAGCACTCTCCCTCTCTCCACCTCTCATTTTTCTTATCTCCTCTGGGTTTAATTAATCTCTTTGTGGAGCTACAAATCCTGTATCAGCAACTGACTTGTTAGACCTTTCCTGTTGGATATCTGATAGTTATCATGAAAACTGTATGATCAAAACAATTCATTATTATTTTCTCCCAAACCTACCCATCTTAGAAACTTCACTAATTCAGGAAAGAACCTTGTACAAAAATATGTATAGCAGCTCTTTTTTGTAGTAGCAAACAATTGGAAATTGAGGGTATGACCAACAATTGAGTTGTGGCTGAACAAGTTATGGTATATGATTGTAATGGGATATATTTACTGTGCTATAAAAAATGATGAGCAGGCTGATTTCAGAAAAACCTGAAAAGATTTCTATGAACTGATGTAAAGTGAAGTGAGCAGAACCAGGAGGACATTGTACACAATAAGAGCAATTCTGTATAATGATCAGCTGTGAACAACTTGGGTATTTTTGGCAGTACAGTAATCCAAGACAGTTCCAAAGGACTTATGATGAAAAATCCTATCCACCTCCAGAGAAAGACCTGATGGAGTCTGAAGTATTTTTCACTTTATGTATTTTCTTTCATGGTTTTATTTTGGGTTTCTTTTTTCCTTTGGGTCTGTGTCTTTTCACAACCTGACTAATAGGATAATATGTTTTGCATGATTGAACATGTATAGCCTATATCAAATTGCTTACCACCTCCGGGTGGGCATAAGTAAGTCAGGGAGGGAGAAAGAACATTTGGAACTCAACGTTTCTTTTTAAAAATGGATGTTAAAAATTGTCTTTATGTGTAACCAGAAAACAATTAAATATTATTTAAATAAAAAACACTTTCCTATTTCTGTCAAGCATACCATCATTCCTTGGGTCTTTCAAGTTTTCAACCTCTTTGAGTCAGTCAACAAGTTTTTGTTAACCACCAGCTGCACTCCTTGGCCTGGTATATAGCATGATCATGCTCCCAGAAAACTCATCCTTTGAGATTGTATCAGCTTTGGTACTAAAACCTCATCAGTGCCCTCTACCCGATTGATTGAAGTGCTAGAAAGTGGAGCAAAGAACTCCTCCCAAAGTTTTCATTTAAAGAGGACTTCCAAGCCAGGAGCTCTTCTTTTCCCACCACATGTAATCCCTGGACTGGGCAATTCTGTGTTTCTTATTTGTATTCCCAGCTCTAGCACAGTGACTGACACATAGTAGGCACAGTTAGTAAACATTTATTAAGCACTTCCTATATGCCAGGCATTGTGTTAAGCATTGTGAATACAAAGAAGGACCCACCAAAAAAACAACACATTCTTTTTTTCAAGGAATTCATGTGGAGGAAACAATATATACAGAGTAAGTTGATAATCTTGGAGGAAAAGCCTAGCATTAAAGGAGATTGGGAAAGACTTGAAGGAAGCAAGTTCAGAAGGAAGCTGGGGAGGCACAGAGGAGGAGGGAGAGAATTCTAGGCATGGAGAGACAGCCAGTGAGGCTGCCCACAGTTCAAGGCCAACATCCCCGGATCATAGAGCACACAGAGGGGAATGAAGTGTAAGAAGACTGGAAAGATAGAGACCAACTCATAGAGGGCTTTAGAGGAAAGCAAAGGGAAAATGAGCATTCCACATCCAAATCAGTTGCCATGCTTTGTTGCGCTGTCCTTCCACAACAACTCTCACATCTATGCATTTCCCACATGCATAGCCATCTCCCTTAGCTGCACTCTCAAGAAAGATAGCCAACTAAGTAGTGTCTCTCTTTCTCAGTACTCTCCTCTCTCCAGTTCACCATGATACCCTTAAAGAGTAGACCTAAACATGTCACTCTAGTGACATTCCTTTATTTCTAGAATTACATAGAGAGTCCTCTGTTCAGCATGTAAATCCTTAACCTACCTTTCCAGAATACTACATTTACATTATTCCCCATCCCGTACTGTGTGGTTTATCCTAAGTGACCTTCTTTCAGTTTCTCATAGAACACTCCTTTCTTTCATCTCCATGTTTTTGTATAGGGTGTTCCACAGGCCTCAAACATTCTCGCTTCTCTTTCCATCTAGAATACCAGTTCTCCTTCAAAGCTCAGTTTTATTGCCACCTAATACACAAAGAGTTTTCTGGCCCCATTCAACTTTGGGAGCCTTCCATCCCCCCCCCCCCAAAATAGCATGCATTTATCTGTCCTTACACATGTATATGTCTCTCTTCCTAAAATGTAAGCTCCTTGAGAGTCGTGATTTATTTCATCTTCGTATACCATTACATAGCACAGTTTGTGATACATAAAAAGCACTTAATAAATGCTTGTTGATTGATGTCAATGAGCAGATAGAATTTGTGCAATGTAACTGAAAGTAATCTTAGTGGGAAGACTGGGGAGGTGGGCAAAGTGGCAGGGGTAAAAAAGAGGTGGGGAGAGGGTCAGAGGCTACAACAGCTTCTTGCAGAAGGTATGATTTGAGTTGAGTTTTAAAGGAAGCCCGGAGACAGAATTGTGAAAGAGCATTCCAGTTGTTTGGGGCAGCCAGTCAGTAAGATGGAATATACTGTTTGAAGACTAGCAAGAATAGCAGTGTGACCTTACCATACAGTACATAGAGGGGAGTACATTATAAGAAAGGTAGGCAGGAATACAGTTGTGAAGATTCTTAAATGCCAAACAGAGCATTTTCCATTTGATCCGTGGAGTTTATTGATGGGGGGGGGGGGGTGGAAGTAGTATGATAATACTTATCCTTTAGGAAAATCACTTTGGCATCTAAATTGAGCATAAAGTAGAGTTGGGAGAAGCATAAGAAAAATAAACCAATCAGAAATTGTTGCTAAATAAAGTTATTTCCAGGTATGAGGTGGTAAGGGCATGTACCAGAGTGACAGTTTTGTGAATGGATGGAAAGGAACCTATATGGACAGTGTTGTGATAATAGAAAAATTAGAAAAGAAGCATTTATACCTTTTTTATAGTTATGAGTAGAAGATGCATTCTTAACTAGGGCTTAGAGATAATTACAAAAGTTAAATAGTTTTGGATGCATGAAACTGAAAAGTTTCTGCACAAACAAAAGTAATGCTTTTAGTTTATGATGGGAAAGTTGAATGGGAAAAAATCTTTATATCAGATTTCTCTAATAAAGATTTGGTGTCCAAGTTAAATAGACAACTAACATATAAACAAGACCAAAAGCCATTCTCCAGAAGATAAGTAATTAAAGGATATGCGCAAACAGTTCTTTAACAAATACAAATTATCAATAACCAAGTGAGAGCTGAAAATCACTAACAAGAAAAATGCAATCAAAATAACCCTGAGATTTTATCTTACATCCAGCAAACTGGCAACAATGATGAAAGATAGCAATAGTCTATGTCAGAGGGATTGTTGGAAGAAAGACATTTTCATTGTTAGTGCAGCTGTGAACCAGTATAACCATTTTGAAAAAGCAATTTAGAATTATACCAGAAAAATGTGACTAAAATGCCCACACTCCTTGACCCAGAGATTCCACTGCTAGGCATATATACCCCAAGGAGATTGATAAGAAGAAAACCCTTATTTACCCCAAATAGCAGAACTTTTGGTAGTTACTAAATGTCCCTAACTGGGACGTGGCTAAAAAATTGTGGTACTCAAAAATATTGATATGCTGAGCAAAAAGATAAATAGGATACATACAGAGAAACATGGAAAGACTTACATGAACTGACTGATGCAATATGAAGGAAGCAGAGTCAAGAAAACAATCTACACAATGTAAATTAAAAGAACCAATACCACAAAGCAGTCAAAACTGAATATTGCATAATTACAGAAAACAAACACAGACCAAAAGAGATTTTCTTCATGCTTCATACTCCTTTTTAAGGGTGGAAGGTCAATATATGAGCAACATTACATCTATTTGAAATATACTGATTGGCTTTGCTGATTTTTCCCTCATCTTTTTGTCTTTAAAATTTAATCTTTATTATTTGCAGTGGTTCTCTGGGAGGAAGTCTAGGAGAAATTTATACAGCATAAAAATTATCAATAAAATTTTATTTTTTAAAAAAATACTCATGAATTTAGAAAAACATGGAAAAATGAATATGAACTGATAGAAAATGAAACAAGCTAAACCAAGATAATAATATACATAAGTATTACAACAGTGCAAATGGGCAAAAAAATTAATGTTGCTTAATTATAATAGACAAGCTTATCCTGTAGGAAGAAAGGAGGAAATTTATCTCCCTTCTTTGAAGAGATTGGAGTTCTGGTGTGAAGCAGTATGTATTGTCAGATTCATTTAATGTGTTAAATAGTTTTGCTGAACTGAATTTTTTTTTAATAAGAGATGGTTTGGTGGTTGACTGAATATGGAAGAGGCAAAAGAATATTCAGAAATGAAAATTATATGAAAAATCAATTTAAAATTTTAAAATATATTCTATTTCATTCACCTTAGCTAGTTTGATATTTATATTCCTCTTCTTTCTCAGAGTATTTTGCCATTGCATTTGGTTTGGAATGACCCTTTAACTTACCTAAAACCTATCATTTTATTTACACTATTTAGTCATTACTCTTGGTTTTGTAACTGTGATAAACCAGTACTTGGGGAGAATTGGGTAATACTCATGAAGAAGAGATAAAACCAACAAGAACTATATTTTTATATGTATTGCCAACCCATCAAGCAACATTGGTTATATCCACTACATTCAAGGCATTGTGCTAAGTTCTTGGAGATGAAAAATATAAGAAAACTCTCAAAATTTTAAGTATTAAACCTATTAGTTAAACGGGGAGACAAGATACACAAATATTTATGCTTTAAATCACAATAAACCACTACTTGTGAAATAAACTTCATTTGAACTCATATTTAGAGCATCTTACAAATTATACAGTCTTTATTCTTACATGCCTAAAAAGTTGGTGCAGAAGATCTTTATTTTACAGTTAAAGAAATAGGCCTTAAACAAGTTAAGTAACTTACCAGCAGTCACACACTAAGGCCAGTCTTTTCCCTTCATTTCTTTTCTTTAGAGTGTTTTTTAAACTGAGAGAGGCAGGAGAAATTATTTTAAGTTATAATGAATAAAAGATAAGCATTCTAACTGAACAGAATAAAATACAGCAAAGAAACATGTGATTAGGAGCCATGTGCCACCTGTAACTGTAAGATTGGCATAATTGGGATTGTGGCATATTTGTGAAGAAGTACCATTTTGTCTAGAATATTTAAAGTTACACTTAGCAAATGATGAGCAAAGATTTACAATTAAGCCACATAAGTAACTTTTTAATCTTACCAGTTTCATGAAACAGATAAATACAGAATTTTATAATGTTGAAATCTACATGCTATGTAGCTAAAATACGATGAATTTCCTTTTTTGTTCACTACATATCTAGCACCACCTAATTATTTTATTGAAGAAGGTATTCATGATGTATATAGGGACAAAACTACTGTGTAATCTACAAGTCTTGCCTCTTTCACTCCTTATTCCTGGCCATATTTTTCCACCATATTTTTCTACATTTTATTCCCACTATCTGCCTTTTGCATTGAAGTTGCTAAGTATGAAAGTGTGATTTAATGTGTAGCATGTTACCAAGTTCTTCACAGAATATCTCCACTTCATCTCTGCAGCAGATATTTGTGTGTAAGCTACCATTGTTTTTCATGCTTAACTTTTTGCAAGGATTTGCCATGGGCACTTCAATAAGACATAACCAAATGTTCCATAAAATTATGTTTCTTGTTATCTTTAGAAGTATTAGAAAAACCAACTCTGCCAACTCCTTTATTTGCCTCTACAAGGAATACCTATGAGTCATCCATTCTTTTAGCTGCAACTTACTACAGTGATCAGATTTTGTTTGTAGTAAGAATGTCAAGATTGATAAAAATTTAGTTCCACTGATAGTAGCAATCAATCCGCAAGCTACTGAAAAAGTATGTCATGGACCAAGTACCAGAGGCTAAGTTAAAAGTGTACAGGTAGTCTAACAGTCTAACATGATCTTTAGTACCCTTAACACTCTTTTCTAAGGGTGCTACATGGGACCAAGGACAGTTTTTTTATTTTTCTTTGTTTCATGGGTTTCCATAGCCAAAATATTCACCATGTGGTAGGAATTCTGGTGATAAAAAATTTCTTTGCTTCGCTAGGCTTAACCTCATAAAGCAGGCACAGTCAGGCCTTTCATTGGTACCAAACTTTCCAGCCTAGAAAATCTTGGAGACATTGTATTTAGCCTTTAAGTACCCAGGATCACTCCAGATCCTAAAGAGGCATTGGAGTGGAGATTCATAGTGGTTCTGTCTCCAATAAGAAAAGTAATGTTTATGTTGATGCATAGGATTATCTACTGTTTACTGCTAAATTTATATTTCTTCAATGAAAGAAGGCCAGGAAAGTTGTTAGAGAAAAATAAAATCTTTTTAAAAAATTGTGTTCTCCAGGCATAATTTCAAGAAGGAAATAGGTATTATTTATCCTTCAGCATTTAACCAATTTCCATTTCAAATGTATAATGGGGTTATGATTTAGGTCTTACCTGAAAGGTGGCCTTTCCATGAACTGACTACATGAAGTACTGAACCCAGCAGTGAGCAGCTTTATCACTCAAAAGTGACCGGCATTAAAATTGGAAATAATTAAAACTACATGTAAGGGCATTTGGACTAGTCAAGAATGGAGGTGATTTTGAGTGGATTTTGTTTAAATTGGGAACAAAATTATTGATTCCTTGTTTTTTTTAATCAGTGGGCAGTATGTCCTAGAACTTTTAACGATAAAGAGTATTGTTAGCCATTAAATTTGTTTGACCTTGACTTGGTCATCTGATAGGGTCTAAGCAGGAAGAGTGACATCAATGCAAGGAGATTTGAGGCATGACCAATAATATAAACAGTAAAACCTTGATTAATTGAAGTCTTATTGAGAAGAAAGAAGTAAAGGTAAGGCAGCTTCTTTTTCAAAATAAGAAGTCTACCCTAGACTCAGAATCAGTCCAATCTCATATACTTTATAAATCAACAATATTACATAATAGGCATTGATAGATCTAAGGGAAAATCACGAATCATCAAAGAAAAGTGACATCCAGTTGTCTATATTGAATGAATGAGTCAATGAAAAATCATTTGTTAGAAAACAGTGTGCCAAAAACTGTACTGAACACTGTAGATAGAAATTAATAAGCAAGATAATCCCTACTCTCAGAGCTCCTATATTCTAATTCACCTTCTAGGCACATGAAAAAAAATTGTTAGGACATAAAAACTAGGCCACTGGGAAAGCCTGGTGGGCCAGACAGCATAGGGTCATGAAAGATGGTAAGACCTTAGTGGCCCTTAAGGTACAGTGGTAGGGCAGATGGTAATGCCCTATGGTCTTCCATCTTATCCCCTACTCATCAATGTAGTGTGAGTGAACATGTCCATCCTGTAGTTAGGGAGGAAGAGCAGGACGGACGCATGACAGTTGGGAAGAGGAGAGTGAGCCCAAGAGTGTTTGTGGGTTATGGGCTCCATTTTCCCTCCCATAGGGTAGGAATAAAGTTTTGGCATCAAACTGAGAGAAAGAAAAGGGGAAGAGAGCATTGTCAGGAAGGATGTAGGTAAAGGGAGATAACCAATGGAATCTGGACAGGAAACAGGGTTGAGTGTGGAAAAGAGCATTTCATGTCCTTCTTGACCAGGCTTTTACCTCTTCTCCCCTCTCCCCTAAATCTGGAAAGGAAGTAGGAATTAATTTAGAATAATTTTTCAAAATACAAGTTTAAACATAAAAGAGTTTCTGCTTAACCTTATCTTCAACAAAGTAGTTACTTTTATACATGCTATTCCTAAAGCTGTGCTTTACACACTGTCCCTAAAGTCCCGCACTGTGTCTGAAAAGCACTTCCTCTTGATTTTCATCTCTTAAAATCCCTGGTTTTCTTTAAGATTAAATTTATAAACCATATTCTATAAGAAACTTTTCCTGATCCACTAGTTATTAGTGTTCTTTTACAAAATTCTTAGATTATTCTGTGTATACTTAAATGTCTATGTGTTGTATCCCTCCAGTAGAATTTGCAGTTCTTGAGGGTAGGCGCGGTTTTTCATTTTGACTTAGTATCCCTATCACTCAGCATGGGTGAGTGCTACATGATCGACATTTAATGAATTCTTATTGGATTAGATGAAACTGGATACCCTTCCCCATTTTACAACCTTGCCAGTCAGAAAGGAGGTAAGAAATGGTGGAAAGAATATTAGATTGGGCATCCCCAAAAGCCTTGCTTTCTGATCCTAGTTCTATTAACTTACTCACTGTCTCTCCCCTTGGACAGGTAATTTAACACCTATGACTTGTTGTTTCTCATCTATAAATGTTCTCTAGGGGACCATCTCCAGTCGTGCTAATCCTGTATCTTGCCCCTATACCCAGATGACACTGGAGGGGAAAGTGAGGCTGGTGACTTTGTACAGCCTACCTCCAGTTAAATCCAGTTCATTTTCAAGTCATGGCATCCCTTTCCTGATGTCATGGTCCTCTTTGAGGACAAGGACAAACAACAACAAATGATGTCTAAGTCCTCTTCCGCTTGTGAAAGTCAAGTATTCAAAATAGAGCTTTGAATATTATTGTTAAGTCTGTCTCACAGAATGTAAGGCAAGATTCTTATTCAATCTAAGACAGCAGAGCAAGTATACCAGGGATATGTGGTGTACAATGCATTGTTCAGGACAAACATCAGCTAGGTAAGCTTTGTCATCCATGTTATCTGCAAACTAAAGACACCATCTCTTCAGCTGATTCAGTCCATAATAAGCTTCCCTTATGTGTAACACTGATTGGTAGACTATCTTTAGAGTTGGTGTTGGATCTGCCTCTAGTTTGTAAAAGGGAAAAAATTTGCCCATAGTAATTGTACAGAATATTCTCTTTATCAGTCATTTCACTTTTAATTTTCTTAATCTTCATTCCTTAAAAATCTAAATCTTCTATTAAGTTAGTGCTTGTCCCACCTCTTTTCACAACAGTCTCTGCAAAAGTGAATTAGGGGGGCGGCCAGGTAGCACAGCGAGTAAGAGCACTGGCCCCAATGTCGGGATGACCTGGGAGATCGAATCTGGGCTCAGACACTTAGCACCCACCTAGAAACACCTGGCCGTGTAACCTTGAGCAAGTTACTTAACCCCAATTGCTTAATTTTAAAAAAAAAAGTGAATTAGGACACGAAATAGAAAAATTTTACTTTTAATTTAGTATGTTTATTTGGGATGAGAGGGCTAACCTTCAAGTCAGGAAGACCTGATGTCCACTGACTGTGTGACCATAGGCAAGTCACAACTGCTGAGTGTGAGTGCCTTTAGGCAGCTTTCTAAATTTATATTACAGATGGAGTACATATTTTCTCAGTTAGAGAAAAACACTACACCAAGATCTCCCTACACTGATGAAATCAAAGCTCTGGACCAAAATCAGAAATGCTATTTTGGTATCACCGTGGTTTGTGTGTCCTGTCTGATAAATGTTAGGTGGGACTGTGAACTAAAAAAATTCATTTTTAATGTGTGGCTTATGGAAGAGTCACATTGGTTGATAATTTGTACCTCATTTATGCCTAAAAAATTTAGTTATCAACTTGTATGTGTAAAGTTAGGGTACTTCTTTGGTGTAAATGGATATTTTGGCAATTGTTTCACTGTAATTCTGATTTTATAATGTAAAATGGTATATTCAGGCAATATGCTTTTGTATATTTCTTTATGTACAGTGTGGAAGATAGAGATTTGTGTGATAGAATGAAATAGAATGTAATATAAGGTTCCCCTCAATACAAGTGTGCCATTTGTTAGAAGATTAATTTAGTAATATCCAGAGATGTCGAGCTGGGTAATTACCTTCAGAAAAGAAATGGAGGAGATAGTATTGTGCAAGGGCTATATGAAACTATTCTGTAAGGCTTTTTATCCTTTTACAGTAGAGGGACTATGTCTTCTGATTTTGTATCTCCAATTCTAATACTGTAGCTTATATAGAATCGGCTTCTTATAAATTTTCTGAGATTGTTTACTTCTGGTTACTCCAGGATATGTGGAAAGACTTAGTAGTATTGAAGTCTTTTTCTGTATTCAACAAATTCTATTCTATTGTAGGTCCAACTCGCTGGGACAAGTTTACAGGCTGCTGCTCAGTCCTTAAATGTACAGGTAATGTATCTTAAATGTATCTTGTCCCTAAAGTTCAAAATCCCACATATGTCCTCGTTTCCATTCTTAAAGTTCATATTAATATCTGCCATGGTTGTGGAATACAACCGGACCATAAAATTATATGTATCTTGTCAATTAGAAGTATTATTGAACAATTGTCAAATTTGTAACATTACAGCAAGTACCAAAATAAAAAATTAAATGACCTGTTAATACACTTCAGCTTCAAAATGTATTTTGTATAAAGTTTTATTTATTGTATTTGCTAAATTTTACTAAAATTAAAATGGTCAGTTAGTCAAAAAGCATCTATTGAGTGCCTAGTGTATGCCAGATTCCATGCTAGGTACTAGGGATATAAGTACACATAATGAAAGTCCTAACTGGTAATGAGTTTGCAATTCAAATGGGGAAGATGATTACCTATAAAAATATACAATATAAATATAAAGTTAATAAACACAAATATATACAGAGTAGTTAAGTACACAGTAATTTGGGAGGGAAAGCACTAATAAGAATCAGGAAAGGATTCATCAAGAAGGTGGCACTTGAACTGTGTCTTAAAGGAAGAGAGGGACTTTATGAAGTTGAAGGTCTTAGTTTGTGGGATGACCCATGCCATGGCCTGGAGATGGGAACTGTAGCAAAGAAAGGATATACCTTTGGCCAGATCACAGAGTGGTAGAGGGGAGTTAATGTATAGTGAAGCTAGAAATGTAGATTTGTGTCAGATGTGTTGGACTTTAAACAGAACAGAGAAGAGTTTCTATTTATCGTAGAGACATTGTGAAGCCATTTGAGTTGAATGAATCAGGGAGTAACATGGTAAGATCTGTGTGTTTAAGGAGAATAACTTTGGCAGCAGTGAATAGGAGGAACTGAAGTGGTGAGAGACTTGAGATAGGGAGACCCGTTAGACTGTGACAGTAGGGGATAAGACCTGAACTAGGTAGTTGTATGAGGAGAGAGAAGGGGCAGTAGCAAGAGATATTGTGAAGCTGCTGGATACGGGAGAGAGGAAGAGGGAGGAATCAAGGAAAAGACCAAGGTTATAAACTTGGGAGAGTGGAGGGATATTGGTGTCTTCATAATGAGGTCAGTTGTGGGCATATTCAGTTAAAGATGTCTCCAGGATTTGAATTGTCCAAATTTGAAATATCCAGAAAGAAATAAATACTTGGGAGAATGTGAGAGATACTGGTGCTGTACCAGGATGGTGGTTAAAGCCATGGAAACTGATGAGGTTGATGGGTATAGAAGAAGAGGAGAAGGGGTAGGGCAGTGCTGAGGGGAATACCAGCCTCCACTCAGGCAGAACTTGAAATCACACACACACACACAAACTCACACACTCTCTCTCTTTCTTCCCCCCCCCCCCCCTCCCTCCCTCTCTCTCTCTCTCCCTCTCCCTCTTTCCCTCTCTCCCTTTCCCTCTCCCCCTCCCCCTTTATTGAACAAAATCACATTCTGACTTTGAATCTGAGTTCCATGAAAGGCTCTGTAGGATTTCATCCAACATGCTGCTTCCTTTTATTGGGATGCCTGAGTAACAAAGTGAAAAGATCAAAAATAATGTTACTAAAGATGGGTTTCAGTATTGCTGAACACTTAAGAACTTGGATTGAGCAAACTATGCAACCTCACAAAACAGGAACCTAGTAACAGAAGGAAACAGCTCTGAAGAAAGGAAAAGAAGATCCAGTGAGTGGCCTTCCTTTCTGAGGGAGAGGAGGCAGAAAATTACCTTGGTTGCCATGGTAAACTTTCATCCCTGAGAGAGATGTTGGCAAACAGGCTGTATCTCCAATGCAGAATGTTTACAGTCCTTCTCAGTAATTATCTCTCAATGACTGGCAGAATTAATCAGAGCCTTTATGTTAATTAGCCTGCTCTGCAGTCCCTGAAACAGGTGGTGGGAAATATGCAAATCTATGCAGAATTTTAATGCTCTGCATAACCAGTTTTAATTACCATAGAATCTTCTCTCAGTGCCCCTTTGGGGAGTGTGTGCTCCCTCTTCAATACAGTATTTTCTCTTTAAACTTTTTTTTTAATTCAATTGGAAATGTTGAGTCTAAACTACTTTGAAACCACCATTTAGAGATCCTGGAGGTCAGGTGAGTCATCTCCAAATTGAGATTTGAAATACTACAAACTGATCACCAGGTAAATTTCAAAATAATGACATGGAGATTTTGAGGCAGAGGTAAATGGGGGGGGGGAATATATATTCTTTCACGTTTCTGTAGTTTAGAATTTTAAGTTGTGAAATAATCAATTTTTGTAGACCAGATTTATTTTTGTTTTTGAAAATTAGAATTGTGGCTTTGGTGTGATATAAGAACAAAGGAATTAAAATTCAGATATATCAAATATAGTACTCAGAGGACTTAGAGAAAACCAAAGGCTTAAATATCTTTAACTGTGATGATAACTTAACAGACCAAACCCTATATTTTAAAATTGTTCAGTCAACAAGCTTGAACTGCATGTGAGGTCCTATACTCAGTGCTGAAGATATGGAGACAAAAGTACAACAGGCCACGGTCTGAGCGAGCTTGCACTCTGTCACAGCAGTAATATGTATGTAAAGAAACATACAAAATTATTACAAGGTGAATTTTGGTAGGATGGGGGATACTCTAGCAACTGGGGATCAAAAAGGACTGATGGAAACTGTTCTTTAAATACGGAGCTACAGACATCTCTCTTAAAACTATTATAGAGTTGTAGTGTGTGTGTGTGTATGGTTTTCTTTTCCTAGTCTAAATCTAATGAAGAATCTGGGGACTCCCAGCAGCCAAGCCAGCCTTCCCAGCAGCCTTCAGTGCAGGCTCCCATCCCCCAAACTCAGCTAATGCTGGCTGGAGGACAGATAACAGGGGTAAGTTTTTTTCTCAAGAATTCTAGTAAACTTGCATATAAAACTTCCTTTGCTTGCTGTCTAATGAAAACTGTCCACCATCAATAATATGGCTATCAATGCCTGACACTATTATATCCTGAAAAAAAGGACTATCACACTGGAAGAGCAAGTCTTCTTTGTCAAAAGCATTCAGTGTATCTCTTGTTATGATAGCAGGTGTTTTGGGTAAAATAAGGGCCTTCTCACCCCCATTTTAGTTGCTTTTCACCATGCAATAGAATCATTATTCAGTGTGAGTTAACTGTGTTGTAGAAATCATTGACATTGTCAATACAGCATTATGACTTCACTCCGAACAGTAGCATGAGGGGAGAAATTTGTTTCACATTAACATTGATAATTATTAGGTATGTTATATTATGTTAGATCCACTATTTTGCCACTGTCTTGATGTACTAAAGTGTTTTCTAATATGATAGTTTTTATTTCATAAGTTATTTGTCTTTACTTTTGGTTATGCTGATCTATAAGAGGCCACATTGACCTTTAGCATCTCCTAACTCTTCATTTCATGGGAGACTTATTTTTAAAGGATTTTTGTGGAGCTGGCCAGGTTTTTTAGAAAGATGAAGTCATTTTTGATTCTTAAATATTTTCTGTACAATATAGGGGGTTCTCCTTACAAAGAAGATGATTCCATTAACTTGCTAGACCTTATACTTCAGAATGTGAAATGACACTTTCTGTTTGAATGGCACTTCAGATCTTTGTTCAGTTTCATTTATTGTGGAAACTTTTGTAAGAGGAAGATAGTTGTAATAAATTTGAGTAAACGCACTGATTTAATTTTACCTTTTTTTTTTCCATCCAAAAGTACACTTTAAATAAGTTGCATTATGAAAGCAGGTTTTAAATCCTATCTAAGCAGGTTTCTTTTTCTAGTAATAATTGTTATTATATATGTATTTTGTTTTGCATCACGATTGTCTGCCATGACCAGAGGCACTTAGGATTCCAGGTCTGTGTAGATGGGGATTCTATTAAACCTGAGCTTTAGGATTCATTTGCATGTAAAGAGACAGCCCTTCACCACCTGTTTCAAAGAGATAATATGTGTTTGGAAAAGGGATATAAAGTTGGAGACTCAATCCTTTCAGCAACAGAAAAGATTGTGTTGGGTAGAGCTGTAGGGAGACTTGGAGAGGAAACAAATGGAGCTCATGTTCTTTAGTCATATCTTTAGATATAATGGGAATGATGGAATATGGCAGGGATTCATGCTAATGGGGAGCAGCTGCGGCCTTATCACTTCTCTCCCTGACCATATCCAGCATTCCTATTTCTCATTCATCGGACTAATCACTTGCTGTTCTGTTGAGTATACATTTCTTTTTGTATTCTGTCCGTGCTGATTCTTTTTTAATTTTATTTTTTGGCTTGCTAGTTAATTACCTTTTTGTATAAACCTTGGAGCCTCAGGGAAGCTTTAAATCCTAAGTGTAGCTTGATGGCTAGCTCCAAGTTGAAATGATCTTGGAACTACCAGCTAGCAGCCAGGTCATCCTCAGCACTTGGCCCTGGCAGATGCCCTAGTCAGCTTGGGGAGTAGGTTAGACTTTAAGCTCTGAACTCCTCAGCTCTTTGTAAGACAGACCAGGTGAGCCTTCACCTCTAGCCACTGACCACTGTTTGTTCTGTCTTTAGCTTGCCCTGACACCAGCCCAGCAGCAGTTACTGCTACAGCAGGCACAGGCCCAACTGCTGGCAGCCGCAGTTCAGCATTCAGCCAGCCAGCAGCACAGTGCCGCAGGCGCCACCATCTCGGCCTCCGCTGCAACACCAATGACGCAGATCCCCCTGTCACAGCCCATACAGATTGCACAGGTGAGCACCTGGGAGAGCCAATGTGGATGTTCTTGGGATCCCTGTCTACTCGCTGCAGCTCCAGAGAAGAGAGCCAAGCTGTATCCAGTCCATTTTCCCTGTCCTTCTGCTATAATATAATATATCTGTTTGTTTAACTTTATATTGTAAACACAGCTGATTACCTAGTAACTGACTGTTTATCTAAGTGACAGTTCTTAAATAATTAATTGGCATTTCCCTATAGCAGAGGGATTACTATATTTGTTTTAATTAGTTAATTGTAGCAGACATGGATTGTTTAATGTGTTCAGCAGTTAGGATAAGGCACTTCATCTGTTTGCAAGAGACAGGAAGTAGTTCCTGAGCTATATGGTCTGTGGTATTAGTCACTCAGAGCAGTTTAGTTTGGATTTTCCCCATTTTAAGTCTAAAATGGGGAAAATCTGTAGAACACTAATCAAATTATTTAAAAGACAGGAAACAAAAGCTGTCAAAAACAGTTAATGAAGTTGTTTAAATCAAGAAAAACCAAGATTAAGGGATGCCATTGGTCTTATGTATATGAAAGCATGTGAAATGTTACTTTCTTAAAAGTGGTGCCATGCAGTTAGTTTTCTACCAAGAACCAAACAAAAGATTTAAATACAATGACAAGAGTTTGATTGGAGAAAAAAGAGAAACTATAGTTATGAATAGTGGTTAGATAATAGAAATATTAACATCTAGATAAAAATCTAGTATTTTTAAAATCCCATTTCAGTTTTTAAATGTCTTTTTCAATCTAGTTTTCTGTATGGATAAGAAATTTTAAAAAGAATCAGATTTGATCTATTGATAGTGAGAGTTCTGACATACCAAAGTCCATGAAATTCTAAAGTCTTTGTTGAGGTTCTGTGTGTGCCATAGGAGAGGAAGGGAGGGTGAGCAGCAGACAGACTCTGTGTTTAGGTGAACATATGCTTCGTTATTTATCTGTTTCAGTTTATACGTTTTTGTCATTGAATATGACAGACTTGTTGAAAAAACTCTTCTGTCAGAGTGGAAGAGTCACTGGACTTAGATTCAGAAGGTCCAATTCTACCACTGATAAGGTGTGTGACCTTGACTGATGCTGCCTCTCTAATAGACCACATTTCATGAGAAAAAGACATGAGTGTTTAGTAACTGTGCCCTTAGTATCTGTCATTTAGAACAACATGGCAGCTGAAAACAGTTAATCCAGTCTTAGGTTAGATTGAAGGAGATATGATTTCTAGCATCATATGAGGTGATAAATCCACATATATCCTCCTTTGAGGAGGCCACATCCAGAAAATGGTGTACCATTTCTGTGCTGTTTCCTTTTCCAGTCTATTTACAGATGAGGAAACTGAGGCACACAGTATAAAGTTGACTTGCTCAGGGTCATACAACTAGTTGAGTCTTCCTGACTTCAGAACTGGCACTCTATTCACTGCACCACCTTGCAGTACCAGAAGACTGAGTACTTCTTTTCAGAAATGAAAGTGATTAGCTAGAGGTCATCCATCCAAAGAAAGGTGAGGAGCCTCCAGCCCATTTCATATGAGAATTTGGGGAAAACTAGAGATGTTTAGCCTGAAGGAGAGAAGACTAGGAAGGGGCAAAGGGTGAGGGAATAAGGGAGAAGATGGAATAACTGACTCCCAGGCAGCAATTTGAATGTCAGTAGCTGTCTGGAAGAGGAATTCGACTTTTTCTGCTTATCTCCAGAGGACAGAACTAGGAGCAGTGGATGGAAGCTGCAAAGATAGCTTTAGAGCTTACCAAAGCAAAAATATCATTTAGGGTTGTCCAGAAGTAGAACAGGCTGCCTCCAGAGGCAGCATGTCCTCCTTATTGGAAGTCTTCAGCTACTGCTGATCTGGCATAGATACTGGTAGGGGATTCTTATTCTTGTCTGACTTAGACTAGGGAATCTTTGAGATTCCTTCCTTTTAGGAAATTCCATGCCTCAGTTTACCCATCTATAGACTAGGGATAATACTTGCATTACTGCAAGAGCAAAGACATCTCTTTTTAAATTGTGAAATGCAAACATTGCTTTGAAGGTATGAGAGGATTTGTAATATTGTCTATCTTATTTTACCTTTTGGGCATTACTTAGTTGGCAGGGACCTGATTAAACTCTTATCTCAGCATCTCAAATACAGATTTTACTTCATTTTTTTTTTTCAGGATCTGCAACAGCTGCAACAGCTACAACAGCAGAATCTCAACCTGCAACAGTTTGTGTTGGTGCATCCAACCACCAACTTGCAACCAGCACAGTTTATCATCTCTCAGACTCCACAGGGGCAGCAGGGTGAGTCCTGGAAGCTTTTGTTAGTGCTCATCTTTACTGGTTTCCCATCTCCTACCTGTTAGCACAGTATTTAAATTTAGATGGCATGGTCCTAAGTATTGTTGTTTGATATCAGTTTTAAAGTACTGCAAATTAGTATCCACTGCCATGTATCTTAAGGAATATGTTAGCTCTCATCTGTGTGAACACTATCCAAGGTTCTTCATCACTATTCTTTTGATCAGTCACTGTGATAAAAGTGAGATATTCTGGGACCTACCCTATAAGGAAGAACCAAACCCTTAAGGGCCAGTCATGAAAATTACCACAAGAAATCATGCTACTACTTCTGCCTTTTTGGTAGACTTCTAGGTAGGACTAGGGATGGCAGAGGCATTTAATGAATGTTTGTTAACTTGAATTTCCCAAGTTGTTGGTAGCAAAGCTGAGGTTTGACTCCAAGCTTTCTAGCTTGAGATCCTGCATTTTATCTCCTATGTCACCCTGAATCTGGAGGAAAAGTCTGTGTACAACTACTTGATCATTGGCGAGGGATAGTCATAAAAAATGTTTATAACTCAGAGTTTTTATTGTTCAGTTTTTTCAATCATATCCAACTCTTTATGACCCCATTTGGGCTTGGCAAAGATACTGAAGTGGTTTGCTGTTTCCTTTTCCAGCCTATTTTACAGATGAGGAAACTGAGACACAGTGTAACTTACAGTCAACAAGTAAAGTTGACTTGCCCAGGGTCATACAACTAGCAAATGTCTGAGGCCAGATTTAAACTCAGGAAGTTGAGTCTTCCTGACTTCAGAACTGGTACTCTATTCACTGCACCACCTTGCTGCCTCACAAATCAAAGTACCTGATCTTTTTTTTCCTGCCTTGCTGATTGACCATTTTGAAAAAGTCTTTGGTGATCAGAAACAATTACTATGAATAGTTCAGTTCCACTGATAATTGAATACTTTGGTTAAAATAAGAATATAGTTAAGATTCAAATTATATCTTACTTCACATCTCCAGCCAGTTGAAAGGGTATAACCTTAACTTTCCTGGATTCAAAACCTCATTTTACTAAGAGTAAAAGGAAATGTTCAAATTTGAGATGATTAAAATAGAAAGCTGATAATAGCTTTATGGGTTTTTGTCTACTTGCAGGCTCCTTTGGATGCTTCTAGGTTCTTTTGGGTTTTTTTTTTAGGAGAATAAATCAGACTAGTTGATAATCAGTGCTTAATATCATTCAAGAAAGCATTATAGCAGCATATCTCACAGAAAGAAGTAAATCTTTTCCTGTAGTTGGAAAAGCAAATTGGAAGACAATCATGTCATTTGTGTAACTGTTGGAAGGTCTTACTCTCTAGGTTAACCACCCTAAATTCAATTTGGAAAATTGTTGAACTATGTAACAAAATAATCCCATAGAAATACCCATATTTTTAAAATGTTCCTACGCAGATTAGTAATTATGATGAATTCAAACAGCACCAAATGATTAACTTGAGTAGTTACTCTTTTATATTATCAAAGTGGCCAAAGAATGAACCTCTTAGAAAAACGATGATCACAGGTAGTATTTTCATACTGCATCAAGATATACAAAGTCCTTTCCATACGTTGTCTGTACAAATTTTTTGTCAGATGAGTGTAGTTTTGTGTTCTTGTCTTTTAGGTATTTGCCTCTTTTTATATTTTTGGTCTTTAATTTGACCTACACAGAAGTCCTCTGATACCTCGTTGTGGTTTGGAGGAAACTTGTATTCTTAAAAAGCTTTTGTTAATCAACAAGCTCTGAAAGGTTTCTTTGAGTACAGTCCTGGTGATAGAGTATCTTATTTCTGAGCCCCAGACCAGTCAAGCCAAGAAAGGCTTATCACCAGTCAACTGGTTGCTAGTTGTTGAATTATTTGGTGATGTCAACCCATGAAGCAAAGGAAAACACCAAATGGACCTCAGTGATTTGTAGCTTCTTTCATCTTCTGTAAGGAGAGTAGCAGAAAAGGAGGCAGAGGATGATAAGAATCATAGTTTTTAGACTAGGTGAAAACATTTACTTAACTGTCGGTAATTTAAATATGAACTACTTATCCAAGATCCAGTGAGTAGATATATTATGGAAGAAACTAAATCATATCAGCATTGACAATCTCACCATAAGTTAAACCAGAAGATAAAGTTAAACTTTCATGGGACCATCAGTTACCTTGCCTTAGAGTATTCATGTACATGAGTCAGAAGACCATAAAAATTACTACAGTTGATGTTTCAACATTTGTTGCATTGGATAAGGAAGTAAGAAAAATGCTGCAACGAACTCAATAACATACCTCTCATCCAAGTTAAATCAATATAATCCTTATTCTCTGAAATGGCAAAGATGGACATGGGGAAAATGACAAAGAAATTTGGTTCTGGATCAAAAAAAAAAGACTTAATAGTTATAGACTACAGAGAAGTCTTATAGATACACACTCTCTCTCTCCCCCTCTCTCTTCCCCTCCCCGCCCCCTCTCTCTCTCTATCTCTCTCTCTATCTCTCAGGGTAAAATTGTTAGTACCAGAACTAGAAATTTTAGAATGAATGAGGGTTTATTGAGTTGGCCAGCAAGGCAGCCCCACCTACATGAGCTGTGTTGAAGGAACAAAAGGACAAAGCTTATATAGGTTTCTATTTAGGCAGGAGGTAAATTGGGTATGGAATACCTGAGAATTGGACAGAGCTTGTTCCTGAGGGATTTCAGGGTAGGAATAGAGGATATAGTATCCCTTGACTGGACAGGACCTGTTACCAGGGCTTATAACCCTGCCCTAATAGACTGTTCTTATTGTTTCAGCAGAAAGGAAGGCCAAAGACAGCCTTAGGGGCTTCAGTACAAACAGGGTCAGGGGCAAAATAGAGAAATTGCACACAAATTGAAGTTGCTTTAGTTTTCTCAACTACCCACGAGAGAGAGAGAGACAGAGAAATAGATAACACACTGCACATGTATATGTGTGTGTAAATTCTGTGTGTATATATTCTTTGTGTATATAAATTCTTTAAATTTTCTTTAAATGTATATTATGTCTGTGTGTATACGTACGTACATATGTATGTATGTATGTATGTATGTATGTATGTATGTATGTATAAAAATTCTTTCCTCATAAAGTCATATAGTCCTGGACATTTGTAGCAGCAAGCACCCCAGCGTCTCCAGGGTGGCTGCTCACACAGGTTCTTGGATCTGCTTTGTTAAAGGAAAGCAACTCAAAATGGGTTAACAAGCTTACTTTAATCAGTCAGACATATATCGTTTACCTTGTTCAGGGGAAATAGGTCAGCACCCCGAACTTCAAAGTATACAGGCAGAATTATCAAGACAGAAACAGATCAAGTAGACAGCTTTCCAAACTGTCCAGCCATTACGTCCATACCCAGTCAACATCTGGGTTTCTACATCTGGGTTTTTCAAAGCCGGGGGACTCTCAACAACGGCTTCCCAGAATTCAGATCAAATCACAGAACACTTCTCAAAGTGAGTCCCAAAACAAAGCTACACATCAGGGCTTATATAGCCTTCTCCTGGCTCAGAGAATGTAACAACCTTATTGACTCACTGGCCAATCAAGAAGTATCTACTGAAAAACAAACCTCCCACTCCAGGCTCCACATGCACTTTAGCCTAGGGGCAGGGAAGATCTTTAAAATTTACATTCTCATTACAACATTATAACAAACATAACAAAAAATTAAACTCACTATATTTTGGGGCAGTAACAACTGATTGCCAGTATGAGAATTATTGCTGAATTGACTGACTATTGTAAATTATCAAGTCATTGACTGATTGGAGAAAGATATAAAAATCCAGCACTAAATTAGAAAAAAAGAAAAGACTGAATAATGAGAAAAAAATATGATATACAATCATGACAGCTCCAGCTCTACCTTACTTTGATTAAGAAAAATTAGAGATGGATAAAGAGCATATGTGACAGGTTATGGAAATTTAATGACTATAAAGCAATTGTCAACGCAAGAAGGCAAGAGTTTAGAAACTACTTTACCCAACAAACAATTAATCTTATTGCCAGACAGAAGAAGGCTCTAGAAACCAAATTCAACACCAGTTTAAAGTATCAATGCATTTGTGAAATCTTACAAAAGATTGTGGTAGAATATTATGAACAAATACCAGTATAGGTCTCTATAGCAAATTATTTTCTACTGTCACTGGAAGAAAAAATATTTTCCTTTTTTTTCTGATTTGTTTTCTTCTTTCCAGTCTTATCCATACGTTCCCTTAAGATCATCTGGGCTTCCGCTGGGTCTTATGCCAAGCTTTCTGCAAACAACTTTTTCTTTACGTTCTCTTGTTCTTTTATGAGATAGTGCTTCTCATACATAATCTTCCACTATGCGGTGCACCAAGACTGAAAACACAGCTTGGCTACAGATTCGACTTGAACTCCTAGAAGAGATAAGACAAGAGTTGGTTCGTCTTGTTTTAAGTTTAAAAAGATACTATCAATAAAGTGAGGGTGTTAAAGGAAAAAAAATGGAAAAGAGATGAGGACGTGGAAGAATGAATTAGAAAGGCAATTAATGGCTTGGCGCAAAGTGGTATAAATCCTTGTTTTCTTGTGGAACTTCATTAAGAAACGAGAGGGTGCATGAAAGCAGAGAGGAGAGCAGGGGGACGGAAAGGGAATGCGTAATATACACAGGTCAAAGTGAGGGATAGCAATGACGGAAAAATGACCGCTGCCGTCTCTTCGGAAGAGAAGAGAGTGCATGAGGAGGAAGAATGATTGAATGAGATTTTGCTTTGATGGTAGGAGAGGGTACCATTGAAAACTCAATGACTCTGTGAGACAACAAGAATATTAAAATCAAAAGACTGAAAAAAATAGAGGAAAAAACAAGGTATTTCATAGCACAAATAGCTGCCCTGGAAAACACCAGGAAAGAAAGAAAAAAATTAGGAATTGTTGAACTACCTGCATTATGAGCAAAAAAAAAAAAAAGAACCTAGACATTATATTTCAAGAAATTAAAAAAAAAAACTCCCCACATCTTTTAGAGCCAGAGGGCAAGGTAGAGATAGAAAGAACCCACTTCATGTTTTCTAAAAGAAACCCCAAAATACAAACTATAAGATAATTATAGACAAGATTTAGAGTTTCTCAAAGAAAAAAATACTGCAAGCAGCTAGAAGGAAATAGTTTCCAAGGTCATACAAGATTTAGCAGCCATCATCTTAAGAAGTAGAGAACTTGGAATACTGTATTCTAGGAATCAAAGAATGTGAGCTTACAGCCAAGAATAATTTACCCAGCAAAACCACATATAATGGGGGGGAGGGGGTTGTGGAATTTATCTTTAATGTATTAGAGCATTTCCAAGCATACCTCAAGAGTGTTTGAAATGAAAAGACCTCCTTAGAAATTTTGAATTTCAAACACAAGAGTTAAGAGAAAAAAACAACAAACATTCATAAGAGATAAACTATTACAATTAAAATATAGGGAGATGATAGCTTTGTCCTTTCTAAATTCTTATCATCATCTCGGGTTATAGAGGGAATCTAATTAGAAAGGTTCTGGGAGTGGTTGTATCATGTCTTGATCTTAAGAGGAGAACAGAAAGAGAAAAACCACAGTGGGGGGGATATGGAAAGAAAGGTTAAGGAAAAGAATCTCATGTGACCAGAGTACATAAGGAGATATTTATGCAAATAAAGAAGAGGGAATGAGGGGACACCTCACTCTCATCTGAACTGGTCAAAGTAAGGGAGGATACACATATAGAGATAGAGAGTTTTATATAAAAATACAGTACCTTTTACTCAACAAGGAAATGGGAAGATTAGGGAGAATTAGAGGAAAAATAGCTTAAGGGGTGTATTAGTCCACCCCTTACAATAGGATATAGCTCTTTTGAAGTGGCAAAGAATGGGAATCTAAGGGAGTACACATAAATTTGAGAATGACTGATAAGTTATGGTATATAAATATAGGAATACTATTTTGGTGTAATGAAAGGTTTTTCTTGAGCTCCAGCTGCCTATAGAACACTTTCCTGAGTTCCTGACTTGGTAACTATGTAGAGTAATGGCATTTTCTGTACTTTGAACACAAAAATGTACTTATGATTTTATAATCCATGGTGCCTTTTTTTTCTTCCAACATCAAACCTGTGTTTCTGGACTAGCCTAACTTAGGCCTTCTTCATGATATCATCTGTCACTTGGTACAATGCTGAATTACTGAATTCCTCCTAAAATATAAGTTTGAAAAGACAATTGTAATAATATTACAAGGAAACGCAATGAAAGGTTGTTCTTCCCCCTGTCACTTGTTCTTTCTGCCAATGTTCAATACCAGTCTTAATGTTTCAGGAACAAACCTTTTGGATTTTACAGGCCTCTTACAAGCGCAGAATCTTTTAACACAACTACCTCAGCAAAGCCAAGCCAACCTCCTGCAGTCTCAGCCAAGCATCACCCTCACCTCACAGGTCAGTTTTCTTTCACAGCTATTACTTTATTTTGGATTATTGGACTGGATTGGTTGTTGGGTTTGTGTAATGATGTAGAAAAGTAAAGTATACTGATGAAATTAATCCTAAAAGTTCTGGGAATCAAAAGAAAAATATGTGTAACAGCTATCAGCCAATAAAGGAATGTTGACAAGTTGTTATGGACCATAAAAACTTTCAAAGAATTGTTGGGTTTCACATTCAGAAAAGGGAGTTATGCTTTTATTTTGTATCACACTTCTAAAGTTTATAAAGCACTTTATACATATTAGCTTATTTGAGCCTCCTAACCACCCTGTGAGGTACTGAAATTGGAGGCATGTTTTGTGCAGAGAGACTGCAGATAAGGAGAAGGGGTCTGAAAGATGATGTTATAACTCCACTGGTCACACAACAGGTAGAAATCAACAGAATTCAGACACTGAATTTTGTCAGTTCTGCCATTAATGAGGCTTCTAATTGGTAGTGATTCTTAACCTTTAAAGAAAGCTCTTTTTTTCCCCAATTTATTTATTTTTAATTTTCAACATTCATTTCCACAAGATTTTGAGTTAGTTTTTTCTCCCCATTTTTCCCCTAACCCCACCCCAAAATAGCGAGCCTATTGAATACCCCTTCCCCCCAGTCTATTCTCTCTTATCTTATCCTCCCTCATCCCCCCCCTAACTTTCTAGTAGGGAAAGATGGTTTTCTATACCCCAGTGCCTGTATATCTTATTTTCCAGTTGCATGTAAAAAGCAGTTTTTTTTTAAGTATTGTTTTTAAAACTTTTGAGTTCCATATGTTTTTTTCCTTCTTCCCTCCTCACTCACCCCCCCTGGGAAGACAAGAAATTCACTATAGGTTGTACATGTGTAGTTACTCAAAACATTTCCATAGTAGTTATATTGTACAAGACTAACTGTAATTCCCCTCCATCCTATCCCACCCCCTACTTATTCTGTTTTCTCCTTTGACCCTGTCCCTTTTCAAATATGTGTGCTTCTAACTACCCTCTCCCCCAATCTGCCCTCCCTTCTATCATCCCCCCTCTATCTCTCTCTTTCTCTTTTTCCCAATATATTCCTCTCTCACCTCTTAATTTCATTTTTTAGGAATCAATCCCTTTATATTCAACTCATCCTGTGCCCTCTGTCTGTCTACATGTACTTACATATGCACACACTCACATATATATTTATACACATATACACTCTCCTATACAAACATATATATGTATGTATACACATATATACATATTCCCTTCAACTATTCTCATACTGAGAAAAGTCTTATGAGTTACAATTATCGTTTTTCCACGTAGGAATGTAAATAGTTCAACTTTAATAAGTTCCTTATGACTTCTTGTTCCTGTTTACCTTCTTATGCTTCTCTTGCTTCTTGTATTTGAAAGTCACATTTTCTGTTCAGCTCTGGTTTTTTCATCAAGAATGCTTGAAAATCCTCTATTTCATTGAATGATCATATTTTTCCCTGAAGCATTGTGCTCAGTTTTGCTGGGTAGGTGATTCTTGGTTTTAATCCTAGCTCCTTTGACCTCTGGAATAACATATTCCAAGCCGTTCAATCCCTTAATGTAGAAGCTGCTAGCTCTTTTGTTATCCTGGTTGTGTTTCCACAATACTCAAATTATTTCTTCCTGACTGCAGTATTTTCTCTTTGACCTGGGAACTCTGGAATTTGGCTATAATATTCCCAGGAGTTTTCTTTTTGGGATCTTTTTCAAGAGGTGATTGGTGAATTCTTTCAATTTCTATTTTGCCCTCTGGTTCTAGACTATCAGGGCAATTTTGCTTCATAATTTCTTAAAAGATGTTGTCTAGGCTCTTTTTTTGATCATGGTTTCCAGGTAGTCCAATAATTTTTAAATTGTCTCTCCCAGATCTGTTTTCCAGGTCAATGGTTTTTCCAGTGAGATATTTCACATTGCCTTCTATTTTTTTACTTGTTTGGATCTGTTTTATAGTATCTTGATTTCTCATAAAATCATTAGCTTCCATTTGTCCCAGTCTTATTTTGAAGGAGTTATTCTCTTCAGTGAGTTTTTGAAATTCCTTTTCCATCTGGCCAATTTGGCTTTTTAAGGCATTCTTCTCCTCATTAGCTTTTCGGGCCTTTTTTGCCATTTGGGTTAGTCTATTTTTTAAGGTGTTATTTTCTTCAGTATTTTTGGGGGCCTCCTTTAGCAGGCTGTTAACTGATTTTCATGATTTTCTTGCATCATTCTCATTTCTCTTCCCAATTTTTCCTCCACTTCTCTTACTTGATTTTCAGAATCCTTCTTGAGCCTCCTCCATGGCCTGTAAGCAGTTCATATTTTTCTTGGAAGCTTTTGATGCAGGAATTCTGACATCATTGTCTTCCTCCCATTCCATGCTTTGATACTTTTTGTCCCCCCAAAAAAGTATTTTATGGTCTGTTTGTGCTTCCTCTGCTTGTTCATCTTGCCAGCCAATTACTTGACTTTTGAGCTCTTTGCCATGGTAGAACTCTGCTTTCAGAATGGAGAGAGCTATGTCCCAAGTCGCTGGGGTTTTTGCAGCTACTGGAACTATTACTAGGGCACCCTCTCTGCAGCCCCCACAAGTTCTGGCCACACACCCCAGGACCATCACCCAAGACCACAATCCAAATCCAAGCAGGTTAAAGTGAAAGCAGTCCCCCTCTGAATGGTCACTTGGTCCCCCTACGATCTATAGGCCAGGAGCTCTGAAGGCAGTCACGCATGTGCCTCTGCCACCTCTCATCCTGGGGCAGGCCAGACAGGGCTCTTCTCCACCCAGTTCCAACAGAGTTCCCAACTGACCTTTTTCTTTCTTTTTGGTGTTTATGGGTTGAGAAGTCTGGAAACTGCCATAGCTGCTGGTGATTCACTCTCCTGAAGTGTGCTTGGGCCGCTGCTGGCTGGGCCTACCCTGGGGCTGGAACTGCTGCTCACACGGGACTGCGCTCTGCTCCCAGCCCGGGGGGATAGACCCTTCCTGTCGGCCTGCCAGGCTGCCTTCAGTGGCAGATTTGTTTCTCTCTGTCACTTTGTGGGTTCTGTAGCGCTAAAATTTGTTTAGGGTCATTTTTTACACACATTGGAGGTAGTAGAAGCCGGAGCCACGATGACGTCCTGTTGTTACTCTGTCATCTTGGCTCTGCCCCCAGAAAGCTTTTTTTTTTTTTTTAAAGAAAATGTTTGCGCCATGGATCTGGATCTTAACTGGTTTTTTAATAGATGGAGCATGGAGGAAAATATCATTGAATTCGACCTAGCCATTTCCTCTGTACTGAAGAGTAATAAATATCTTAATAGATAATAACTGATTAAACCACAAGAGAAGGAGAAAGAGAATAGGAAAAAGAATAAGCATTTATATAGAGCCTACTGTATGCCAATGGCTTTATTAAGTACTTTACAAATATTATTATATCTGGCCCTCATAACAGCCCTGAGAGGCTGGTGCTGTGATTTATCCCTGTTTTATAAGTAAAGAATCTGAGCTAGTCAGAGGTGAAGTGACTTTCCCAGGCTCAAACAGTTGGCAGGTGTCTAAGGTCAGGTTTGAGTCCAGGACTTCCTGACTCCAGCCCCAGGGCTTTGTGCACTGTGGCATCCCATAGCATCTCATAAGAAAACTTTTGAGAACCTTGTCCTTCCCTTCTACAGGCATTAATCCTCATTTCCCCACCATTGTGAGCGTTGGTTATGTTGAGAGAAGCAACTCATAAACTCTAAAAAGCATAGTTATTATTGGCAGTGGGGGTTACAGATTTACTTAGTGAACTTCTGTCACAGTTGATGCCCATCACTGGCTTAGTCCTTTGTTGGAAGTCTACATTCGGTCACCCTTCCCTTCTACCTCACACGAGCCCAGGAGTCAGGATCCCTAGTTTCTAGTCAACTAGCTTCATATTTAAACAGTCTTATGATCATGAAGAAGTTCTTTAACCTCTGAGCCTATTTCTCCCTTTATCATATATAAAACAAAGTTGTTGAATTCAGTTATCTCACCCATCCGTTCAGCTCTGATAGGGATATAGAAACTCACCTTCTTAAAAGGAAATAACATTGGCCTCCATATGGCCTGCTAGCCATTGACACTAGGGCTAGACTGTTCAGAGTCCCAAGATAGCTTAGGGATTTGAATATACCACTGCTCCATTTCTAGGCCTTCGCTCTAAAACCTTGAGGACTAAAGTGACCTGGTTGCTACCACATTATCAAAAGGTAGATTGGGCTTTTGTTGCTTAGGGTTGGTGCCTGGCTTGAGTTTGGAGAAGATGAAATGGAGACCTGTAACTGAGGATCTCTTCTACTTTTCACTCCATGTTTCCATGCTGCAAAGAGAGTGCAGGACATAGCACTGATAGGAGATAAACTGTTTATCCAAAGGAGCTTTTTGTTACAAAGCATCAGGGTACAAGGGAGCCTAAACTCTATTTTCTTCATTGGAGCAGGATAAGTTAATAGTTATTACATTTATTATCTGTGTTATCCTGTTCTTTAGATAGTTGGGCCGGTTAATTCATTTGAATAGAATATGTTGCTAATGAGACCCAGGCTGGAAGTTTGATCTTTCATGCTTAGTTAATTTAAAAAGGAGAAAAATTCACAGCATTAAAGTCCATCTTTAACTACAGCATATATTTGCAATTATTCACAAGTGAAAAGCAGTAAAGGAAAATATGAGGTCATGGTAATTCAGTAGCACTTGTGTTAAAAAAACAATATGGAAGCATATGTTCTACCTCTAGTTGGTCATTTGCACTATAACTATTTTAAAGCTATTTAAGAAATAAATGTACCTGATTTATTGGTAAGAAAAAAAAAGAATAAGATAAAATTATTTCTAGTAGATTAAAAGCATATTGAATAGTAGTGTTTAAATATATTTAATACATTTAAGAGGTAACACTTAAGACTAGGTGTGCTAAATCTCATAGTCCTTTAATCAACCAATCAATCAACAAGCATTTATTAATCACCTAAGAATGCCCTTAGCTTAAAAAAGCCCAGGTCTCCCACTACATCTATATCTCACCACTGGTCCTAGATGGCCATGGGGCAGTGAAGCTGGTGACTTTGCGCAGCCCTCCCTCACTTAAATCTAATTGACTTGCAGGTTATGGCATCATCTTCCTGATGTCATGGTCCTCTGAGAATGAAGGACAAATAACAATTATGTGCCAAGTATTGGTGACAAAGGGAAAAAAGGAAACAGACTTCCATCAAGTAGTTTATATTTTAGTAGGGAAGACAACATGTGTACACAATTATTACTAACTAATTAGTAGGGAGAAGTTGTAGCAGCAGCTGAGTGGAATCAGGAAAGGCTACATGTAGGAGGTAGCAATGAATTAATCTTTGAAGAAATGAAGGAGGAAGATTTGAGAAGGGAGTGTGTTCCAGGCACAGAGGGTAGCCTGTGTAAAGATACAGACTCAGGAGAAGGGTCCATTTGACTAGAAGGTAGAATGTACAAAGGGAAGGCATGTGTGATAAGGCTGGTGTCTGCAGACAGAAGCTTGGGTAGGGCAATGAAATGGCAAGAAAACATGTTTGTTGGAGCATGGCTTGAAGAAAAAACTTGAGAAAAGGAAGCCAAATTAGGAAACTGATACTATAATAGCTCAGATAAAAGAGGATGAAGGCTTGAACCACAGCCACAGCTGTGTAAATAGAAAGGAGAGG
Source organism: Petaurus breviceps papuanus (assembly GCF_028583685.1). Lineage (NCBI taxonomy): Eukaryota > Metazoa > Chordata > Mammalia > Diprotodontia > Petauridae > Petaurus > Petaurus breviceps. The sequence continues at coordinate 20,399,293 of NW_027185876.1, forward strand.
TAGAATGGAGGTAGAATGACAGGATTGGACACCTAACTGGGAGTGTGGAGTGAGTGAGAGGGAGAAGGGGAGAATTACTTGGGAGGACCAGAAGGAGAAGAGAAATAGGGGAGCTTTGAAAAGGAGGAAAGGTGAAGGGTTCTGTTTTAGACATGTTGAGTTTGGGGTGCCTTTGGGAAATCCAGTCCAAAATGTATTCTGACCAACTGCTGATGCATGGAGGGAGCTCAGGTAGAAGGCTAAGGCTAGAGACAGTCCTATCATAATTTGATGTGAGCATTGCGAACAGCTACCAGGCTATTCAAAATCGCACAAAAAAAAAAAAAGCACAGGGCTCATGGGAAAACTTAATTTAGGGAAACAACATGCAAAACCTTCATCAGTGACACATGGAAAGGAACCTAATAAAATAAATCTCGAAATAAAGCACATAGTGCCTGGCACATAGTATGTACTTCATCAATATTTATTAAATATAAAAAAAATAGTAACATAGTTTTATGTGCATGTTAAATGGCTAAGAAATACACAAATGCTGTAGTGCAATAAATAGTGGTGACATCTGCAGTCTCGGGTTGCTGCTCAGCCTTTGCCTTGGTGCCCGTGGCCTGGGCCAGCAAAGGCTGCTTACTGACAGGAGAGCAAGCTCGCACAGCTCTGGACATAGCCACACTGGGAGGTGGGCATGCGCAGGTGCTTCAGCAGCCTTCTTCCAACCCCAGTTCCTTCTACATCACGAGATAGACAGTAATACAGCAGTTCACCTTTGAAAAGACCTGAAGTTTGTGGTAGTCAGAAGAGTTGCAGCTTGTGAGGTATCTGAATGGTGCTGTTTTCTGTTTCTCGCGTAGATAAACAGACTCAAAATTTAAGTAGTGCTCAGATTATTTGCTCTAATGTGTCATCATGTTAGAACAAATTTTAGTTCTCAAAACAAGTTGTCATAGAACTGACTGTATTCAGTTCTGGAATCATAGATATAATGATGTAATTAAGCCTATGGGAGATAGGTTTGGTCACCCAGATAAAGTTGAAAGAAAAAACGGAATAGGGCCCAAGACACAGAGTCTTGGGGTGATCCACATTTAGGAGGTGAGGTACAGGTGATGATCTAGCAGAGGAGATGGTTAGATAGGTAGGAGGGAAAGCAAGAGAGAGCAATGTTTATGACAACCCAGAGAGGAGCAAAGTGCCAAGGAGGAGAGAGTGGTCACCAATGTAGATTGCCACAGAGAGGCCAAAAAGGATAGATCCTGAAAAAAATAATCTGTAACTAAGAGGTCCTTAGTAACTTTGAAGAGAACAGTGTCAATGAGAAGTGATGCTCCAGAAGGCTGAGAAAAGAGTATGAGAACAGAAAGTGGAAGAATCAAAGGTAGGCAGATTTTTCTTAGAAGTTTGACTGTGAAAAAAAGGAGGCATGTGGATGGTGGGGACTAGACAGGGGCTTTGGGGGTTGGGGAAGACAATAGGTGAGTTTGTAGCCAGGAGAAAGAAAAGAGAAAGCAATGAGAATTTAGTAAGAGCTTACTGTGTACCAGGCACCATGCTAAGTGTTTTACAAATACTATCTCAAAAACAACCCTGAGAGGTTGGAGCTGTTTTAATTCCTGTTTTATAGTTGAGGAAACTGAGGCTAGATGACTTGGCCTAGTATCACACAGCCAGTAAGTACCTGAGGTAGATTTAAACTCGTATCCTCCTGTCTTCAGGCCCAGTGTTCTTTCTACTGTGCCACATAAGTCAGAGAAGGAGTGGGGAATAATTGTGGGAGCAGTTTGCTAAAGATGCAACTGGGAATGGTGTCAAAGGGTTGGCCTTACTAAAGAGAAGAACTACCTCTTCATCAGAGACTGGAGCAAAGGAAGAGGGAATATAAAAGATTGTATAAGGAGTTTTATGACATAGAGAAAAGAAACAGAGGTAATGCATGACAAGTAACCTCTTTTTCTCAATAAAGTGTAAGGAAGAGGTCCTCTAGTGGAGGAAGCCTGAGAGCAAGGAGGGTTTGGATCATCTGCTGGGGAAGGTGGTAGAGAATCAGGCATGAGTCAAAAGGGCTGCCTTGCTGCAGCGAGGGTCCAGGTGAGTCTAAATAGCCCGGTCAGTATGGGTCTACAACTTTCCAGCACTATTTAGCATCTTGTGTATAAGAATAAGGAGGTGGATGGCAGAGGTCATCCAGGGATTGGAGTTTGACAAGGCATGAACAGTGAGGAAACAATGGAACAGAGGACTTGAGGGTAGAAGGCAGTATGATGTTGAATGGGCTCATGATTGGAGAAGAAAGTAAGTGACGGTAAAACAAAGGAATGGCCCTGGAGGGTACAGAGAGGTTAAGGGACTAAAAGTCATAGTAAGGACAAAAAGTAGATCTAGGGAGGAAGATGCCATAGAGAGAGATGGGGTGATGGTTTATGGATATGGTCAGATACGGAATTTCAGTAATCTTGATCATGAAAATGGATAATAGTAAGATCAGGGGTGCACTTGTCCCTGTGTGTCTGAAGTAGATTAAAGGAGTAGGCCTTGAGAGTAGAGTAGACTTAGGAATTGGGAGGCTAGGATTCTCGAGGGAATATTAATATGTATATTGAAGTTCCCTATAATAATGATACCTAATATTTATATCTGCAGAGTACTAAACTTACATTAGGGATGTATGGGGTATTCAGAGAGGACCAGCACCTCTGGTGTAAGAGTTTGTTGAGCCCCTTTCAGGGCCACTCATCCATGTTTGGTGTCTACCTGGCATTCAGCTCTCACCTCTGGCTCCAAGAAGTTGTAGTGTGCTCAGCAGCCACACCCCAGTAAAACTATCTGAGTAGATGTGCTAAACCAGGTTGAGTTCAAACTTTGGGGGTATCTGCCACAAGCACATGAAGACTTCTAGTGGAATGGGTGGGTGAGAACATTTTGTTTATGATCATGAAGGCAGCAGAAACAGATGCTTTGGGGCACTTAGAAGTTGGTCAGGCATTGGAGACACCAAGGGCATCCATTGCATCCCAAGCTATCACCAGTTACCCTTGACTTTTCTCTTGCCACTGGACTTAGATGACTGGAAGAGAGAATGAGGCTGACAACTTTGTACAACTCTGCCTTACTTAAATCCAATTTATGCATGAGTCAGACATCACCCCATGATGTCATTGGTTCTCTTTGAAAACATTATCTCATTTGATGTAAGAATAAGATTTAGGGAGAAAAGGAAGGCCATAATCCATATACTTAAATATTTGAGAACTGGCAGTCATTGCTGCTAGGATCTGGATCTGGATCTCCAAGACTATTGACATCTCTAAAGTAGTTTCTCTCAGCATTGTGTGATAGTAAACTTGAAGGTCTCTCTCTGTATGTCTGTGTGTTTCTTCTTCTATGCCTTGTCTAACAGCCAGCAACCCCAACACGCACAATAGCAGCAACCCCAATTCAGACACTCCCACAGAGCCAGTCAACACCAAAGCGAATTGATACGCCCAGCTTGGAGGAGCCCAGTGACCTTGAGGAGCTTGAGCAGTTTGCCAAGACTTTCAAACAAAGACGGATCAAACTTGGATTCACTCAGGTATAGTAGTGAAACAACCATTCTTAATATCTTTTCCATTACATTCTTTCCTTTTAGACCTCTAGATAACTTCAAGGAAATAATTTTTGTTAAGAACTCTGTTTTCTGCTCTGGTACCTCGTTGCTTTTAAATGACACCATCTTTCTCAGTTTTGTCTGTATTTTCTAGCTAAAGTTAACAGACCAAAATATTTAAGACTGCCATCAAAACTATAGCTGCTGGAAATAAATGTAATTATCTCAATATGTTTTTTTAAAAAGTTGTAATGAATGGTGACAGAGCTATAGACATGTTCTAAGAGTTTTCCTATTTGAAATTAATCTCCTTTGAGATCATTGCAGTATGTACAAGAGATTAGGATATTGATGACTTTAGGCATTCTTTTAGAGGACCAGAAAGGGGAAAACTTTGAAAGTTGTGTAGAAACTTCTTTCCCCTTGGGGCAGTGGGGATAGTTTGTGAAGGAATATAAATGCCCAGATTTCAATCAAACCATCAGATAAAACTGTCTGAGATTAAATTGGTTTATAAGTGAATGATATTAGCTATCAAAATTTAATAAGACTTTTTTCTTCAAATATTATATGATTCTTAAAAGGAAATCTTTCCTATTAATTAAAACAAGGGGCCAAGTCTATTTCCAGTGCCAAAACTAACTTATTGTATACTTTTATTTGAACTGGAAAAGAAATGGACTAAATGGACATTTGTGTGAAATAATAGAAGATAGACTTGTTTAAAAAAAGAAATGATTTTGTCCTATATCAAATAATCACAAAAGACTTGATATTTCATTATCAAAGGATTCAGTTGTCTGAAGTTGAAGCCCCCACTTAAATGTCATCCAGACTGTTTTAAAAGTATAATACAGTACCAGAAGCTCCCCAGGAAAAAAAATCCAGGATTGACAGCACCTCATGGGATATCAAAGATTAGGTCCCCGAGAGTAGAATATATATATTTTAAAGTTAATAAGTCAGATGGAGGTGGGGCAAATAGTCTTTTTTTTTTTAAACAAATTAACCTCATTGGCATCTAAAATTTAGTGAAATTATGAAGTTGGGATTTTAGAAAATAAGTGATCTGACTGAAAAGTCAATTCACAGCCCAAAAAGATCATAACATACCTCTCTAGACAACTTGGTTTGTTTTTAGGACATTGTAGTGATTTGAGAGCTTGCTATATGTGATTAAGCTCTTAAACTAAGTACATAGAAGGTGATTCTAATAAATGAAATTCCCATTAAGTCATACCTGTGAGTAAAATGTTTTACATTTTTGAAGAATTAGCAACTATTTTTTGCACTAGAATACACATTTCTTAAGTGTTACAGAAAGAATTGAAAGAATTCATTTAGTGCACTTAAAATATCATTTAACTTTCACCCAGAGTAGTTTGCTTTTCTGTTGAATTTGACCTAGAATCTTGGTGGCAGTGGTTGACTTTTCTTTTTCTTTTCATGTAAAGGAGTTTCCCTATAGTAGTGGTTTGCTTTGTATGTTTTTTTCCTATTTTAAAAAACCCAAGTTTTTTTTAAGTACTAACATATATATACACATATATATAAATATAAATAGCTGCAAAGGACAATATATTTAGATTAAGTTTTAATACTTAGACCTTACCTACATCAGGAGAAGAAAGCACAGTTGGCAAAAGATGGGAAAATCAACTTCAGCTTTTAGGTTACACTTCAATTTTAGATAATCAAAGGTGGTTTTATTTATTTACTTTACTTTGCTTTATTTTACTTAAAATTCACTAAAGAAAAGTTAAGTATGCGTATTATCCATTTGATCAAAGAATATTTTCATTTTCTAAGTAAAAACACATATAATTAGATAGTTTCAATGATAATTACATAACTTAACATTAAGATTTATTACGACTTCATTATCAACATTATGTAACTAAAATGCATTCCCTATTATAACACATCTATCTTATGAAACATTTCCTAAACTCAGACTTTGTCTTTCTTCTTTTTCATGTTCTTTTCCAAAATTACCAGACATCTAATGTAGTTCAGGTTATGCATGAACCACCTGTGTGAAGCAATTTATGAAAAAGGATTTAAGCCAATTGTGAGTTATAGAAACATTAAAATAACAATAAACTAAACTGATAAAAAATGTGACCTACTTGTTTTCATTTGGGTTTTCTAAAGTGTTATTTCACAAGTAGATGTAGCACTTTTTTTAATAGAGCTATAAAAAAAAAAAACCCTGATTAACCAGATGTATCCCTCCCTTATCATCAGAATTTTAGTTAAGTGATCACATAGCTTTAGTCACAATTATTCCACTGACTTGCATGCATTTTGATAGGTGTTTTAATTGTCTCTTTTGTCAAAATTGTAATTTTCAAACACCCTAAAAGAATATCATGACAGTTTTTGGAATGGTGCTTGCAAAGCACTTAGAGATGTGTTGCAGCTAAAATATTATCAGAACCATTAATTAAGCATCTAATTGGCATGCCAGGCAAGGTACTAAAAGATTTACAAAACCAGGTCTTTGCCTTCTAAAGTTGTTGTAGATATACATGTACGTGATACAGAAGAATAGATATATTAAACAGACATAAATAGATATACTGTTAAATATAAATCCATATAAATGGGTACTGTTACCTTTTAGTAAATTTCTAAATCAAAAAGCAGTCAACAAATAGTCAACTGCCAATTGTAATGTTTATTTGGGACCACATAACATATAGATATTTGATATCTGGCTGTTACTCAAGCCTTTTTTTTTAATCTTGTAGCTTCGATATTGTCCCTCTCTAACCTTTTATTAGAATTAGCAGCAAGTAGAAAAAAGCAATCATTTCAGTTTTCTCTTCTTCCCTCCAAGTACTCCTTTCCACATCTCCCCTACTATAGATGCTTAATAAACAATGTAATGTCTACAGGATGGCAAGTAGACAAGAACAAGCAAAGTCAAAGGACTTGGAAAATAATCAAAAAATTAAATCTTTTATCCCTATTATTTGGGAACTGATAATACTAATAGAGAGTTCATTTCATTGTACTTTATATCAGAAATATGGCTGCTTTCCACAGTGCCACCTTTTTGATGAGTCATTTAAATGCTCTGAGTCTTAGTTGTATCCAGTGCTTAAAATTTTTTTTTACTCTTTTCCCCATTCGCAAGAGATATAAAGCCACAGTACATAAAATTCAGACCTTAAGATCTGTCTGTAAGCTTATGGATAGATCTTTCATAATACATTCAGGATACTGTTGTCAAAAGGTTAGCAAGTTTACTAGTTCTGTGAAAGTTATAACTAAATGGGTCAAAACTCTCTACTGTGAGCTCTCAAATATATTCTTTTAATGGTCAAAGAAATGATCTCTTCAGTTATATGCTTTTAGGAATCAACTTTGAAATCTAGACTTTGTGATAAAAAAATATAGATACATTCACTGTCGCCGGCAATAATATACAGGAAAGAAGAGAATAATAATCTGCCTATAGAGGCAGCATCATAGAGAGAAGACAGCACTAGATTTGGATAAGATCAGGTCCTGCCTCTGTCACTGACCTTGTTGTCCTTAATTTCCTCATTTATAAGATGAAGAGTTTGGAGTAGATGATCTCTGAGATTCCTTTTTGTTCCAGTATTCTGTTAAGCTAAGGGGGGGAGGGGGTTATATTGGAAATTTGATTGGATAAAAATACCTAAAATAATCCTGAAGCTTACATTTTTAATCATTCTGAGAACAAAATAAAAGTTACACAGTACTGTCAATTAACTGCCCTAGTTGCCTCACCAAGAGCCAACAGTAAGTTAGAATAACCGGAATGCTTTTTAGATAGCCAAGTAAAAAATGTTTAAAATCACAGTTATGGTACTGATAGAGTGGCAAATAAATTGCAAAAAAGGAGCAGATGTGGTGCTTCACACCTGTAATCCTTGCTACTGAAGAAGGCTGAGCTGCATAGATTTATTGAGCTCAGGAGTTCTGAATTGTAATAGTCCTACAACTGATTGGGTGCCTATGCTAAGTATTTCACCATGGTGGTGAACTCCCAGGACCAGAGAGACATCAAGCTACCCAAGCATGAAAGAAACCAGCCAAGGTTGGAAACAGAGTAGGTCAAAGCTTCTGGGCTAATAAGCGATGGGATAGTGAGTGGCCACTGTACTTCCAAACTTGGCAAGATAGGGAGACCCAGTCTAGAAAGAAAGAGAGGGAGAGAAAGAAAGGAAGAATCAAGGAATATAGATATTCAAATATAACAGTTCTAATACAATGGGTGGTTTGGTGAGTTTTTTGTTTTGTTTGTTTTATGTGCAGGTGACCTTCATATTGGAACTTGAGTGAAAAGAACACACCATGAATTTCTAATTTTCTTGATTTGTAACCAGTCTAGTAGACTGCTTTTTCATGTTTTTTCATGTAGAGCAAATATAGGAGACAACCCCTCAGTGCTAAGGATATAATGTTAGTGAGCAGAATCTTTTTCTTTTTCCCTCCCTTTACTCCCTTTCTCTCCATGTCTCCTTCCTCCCCCTCTTCTCTTTCTCTCTCTGTTTCTCCACCCCCCACTTCCCCATCTCTTCCATTTTGCTCTGTCTCCTTGTGCAGGGTGATGTTGGGCTCGCTATGGGCAAACTCTATGGAAATGACTTCAGCCAAACTACCATCTCTCGCTTTGAAGCCTTGAACCTCAGCTTTAAGAACATGTGCAAGTTAAAGCCCCTTCTAGAGAAGTGGCTCAATGACGCAGGTGGGTGATGGCATCACAAAGGGGAATTGCCATGGGGTGCTGTTGAATCGGGATTCTGTGTGTGGTTTGTTGCATTACAGAGCATTCAAGCACCATAATCCAGGGAGAAGAGATGGCAATTATGAATAGCTCGATCGAGGAGCTGTTTTTTTTTTTTTTAAAGCAATCAGGGTTAAGTAACTTGCTCAAGGTTACATGGCCAGTTATTTCTTGCTATGGTGCTGAGTATCTGAGCCCGGCATTCGATCCAGGTCATCCTGACACTGGGGCCAGTGCTCTTACTCGCTGAGCCACCTGGCTTCCCCTAAGCAATTGTGGTTAAGTAACTTGCTCAAGGTTACACGGCCAGGTGTTTCCGGGTGGGTGCTAAGTGTCCGAGCCCAGGATTGGATCTCCAGGTCATCCTGACAGTGGAGCCAGTGCTCTTACTGTGCTACCTGGCCGCCCAAGGAGCTGTTTTCTTTTACAGTACTGCAACTGCTTTGGATTTTCTATCAGAGCATTGCTTGTTGAACTTGGGATACATATTGCCTTCTGAGCCTGGATTGGGGGTATATACCATATTTGTTGAATGGAAGAAGACCATAAAGAAGGCATCGGGTTTTTTTGTTTTGTTTGTTTTTGCTTTTTGAAGGGGGAAAGGCAGGGCAATTGGGGTTAAGTGACTTGCCCAAGGTCACATGGCTAGTGAGTGTTAAGTGTCTGAGGCTAGATTTGACCTCAGGTCCTCCTGACTCCAGGGTCAGTGCTCTATTCACTGTGCCACATAGCCACCCCTAAGGCATCTGTTTTTAAATTTTCAAACAGACAGAACAAACAATTTTTTTAAATGGATTTTTATCAATATAAACACTGTTCATTGTATTTCAACCTTGAGTCCCATGATCTGTGATTTCATGGTGTGGAAACTTCTACCATCGTCACTCATTACACCCTGTTCCTAACCTAGCTACAGCTTAGAGAACTTAGACTCACCCCTGGTCACCCAGCGAGTCAGGATCAAAGTCAAGGTTCAAACCCAGCTCTTTTCTCACTTCAAGTCCAGCAGTCTTATCCACTACACATGGGTTACCTTTACTCAGTAAAAATGTTTTCATATATTTCATAATTTGGTACATAAATGTTCCTTGGAGACTTCTGGCAATGCATATGGGTAAACTCACTACCTTCCTGGTTAGCCCAGCCCATTGTGCTTTTAGCCACTTGTAGTTGTTAGGAAGATTTTCCTTTGATCAAATCAAAATATAGATTCTGCACAGAATCCACTTGTTGGTCCTAGACTTACCCTTTCAGGCCAAGAAAAACAATTCTAATCTTTTGGCTGGGTTCTAGTCATTCACATAGTTATTAACAGTTAGAACTAGCAGATAACACCATCCTTGCATACTTCAGTCTTAGGCACCCTGATTTCCCATATTACAATTTCATATTCCTTTAACCTCCTCTTCTAGATGCCCTCAAGTTTGTCAATGTCCTTCCAAAAATGTGATGCCCAAAAGTGACCACCTAACTCCTGATGTGATGTGACCATAGTCCAATAGAATGATCAGCACTGTGCTGCTGTTAATGCAGCCTCAGCCACATCACAGTGTTGAGAAAGAGTACACTGATACTGCTCAATCTTTTTAAAAAAAATTGTTATAGACTTAATTACCATCATCACCTCAGTCTTTTCACATAAATTATTGTTTTACCATCCTAGTCCAGCATTGTTTGTGTTCATTTGGTTTTAAATGAAGACCTGGGTTTCATATTTATTCCTTTTAAATTTAGTCTATAAGATACGGTCCATCATTCTAGCCTGGCAGAATCTTTGTAAACCTTAAAACACTATATAAATGTGAGTTATGATTAGTTTGTGATCCTGGTTCTTTCATCCAGCATGTTACTGCCTTCATTTCATCTTTAGATTTAATAATCTTTCCAGCTCTACCCTCAGCAAATTATTGAAAAAATTGTTGGATAAAACAAGACCAAGAATACAGCCTTGAGATATTCCATGAAAGGCCTCCCTCCAGGTTGACACCCATCTGTCAGTAACTACTTTTGGGGTTAAACAACCAAAACTAATCCATGCTCATCCAGCCCACATCTTTCCATCTTGGCTACCAGAATAACATGAAAGATTTTGCCAGATACCTTGTTGGTATCCAAGTATTCCATGTCTACAGCATTCTCATGATCTAAAGGTCTAGTAAGTAACCCTTTCTAAAAAAGCAGGTGTCAAGAAGCAAACATTTCTCAGACTCCTGTGTGCTGAACATGAAGGATTCAGATACCACGAGAGGAGGCTTGCCTTGAGCCTTAAAGAAAGCTGGAGCTCCCAAGTAAGGGAGCCAAGCCTCCACACATGATAGGAGGCCTGAGCAAGGACCCAAGAGCAAGACAGAACACTGTGTGCAGAGCACAACGAGGGGAGATAATGAGAAAATAATCAGGAAAATTGGTTTTACCTATTTTTGAGGTGGTAGAGGTCTATACAAGTCAAACACAGGAGTTTATAGTTTATCCGAGAGGCAACAGGATCCAGTAAAACTTCTTAACAAGGAGAATCATGTTACCACCTGAATTTTATCTTGGATTGAAGTAGGGAAACACAGCATTGGGAGGCTGTTTCAGTACTGTAGGTGAGAGATGAGTAGAGGCTGAATTAGGATCTTGGCCTTCTGAGTGGAGAGAAGTAGACGAATGGAGCAGAAAGCACCTCCAGGACTTAGTAACTTTTTGGCTCTGCAGAATAAGGAAGTGCTGAGGAGACTGAAGTTGAGAGCCTGGGTGACTGGAAGAATGACAGTGCTCTCCTTCCACGGAGATTGTGAAGTTGGCGGGGGAGGGGGTTTGATAGGTATTTTTGGACTTCATTTGAGATGCCTAGGAGTCATCCATGTAGTGATGGCCAGCAAGCATTTATAGATCTGATCCTTCAGTGAAGGAGTGAGGCCCGGATGGGTAAATTTGGAGGATCCATTTGCATAAAAGTGATCCTTATTAAGCCAGACTGTAGTATGAGAAAAGGAGAGGACCCAGGACAGAGCCCCATGTTATGTAGAGTGACCAGGACACGGGTGATAATCCTTCGGAGGGAGCTGACATACCTCACTTCAGCAGGCAGGAACAGAAGCAAGACAGAGCAGTCTCACAAACACCTAACGAGGCAGGGATAGTAGGTGGCCAACAGAGATCAACAAGGAAGAGCACTGAGAAAAGCCTATAGGAGGTGAAATTAGTTTAGCTTCAGTTTTCCTCCATGATCCCATCCTAGCTAATAGTGAGTACTGCTTTCTCTTCTGAGTAATCTCAAACTTAACATTTAAAAATATGTTCTAGAATTTTTTCTCATGGATCCCAAGCTCACCAGCCTATATAGTCTGAAGGGCAGAAGGAAAGGTAATAAGAATTTATAGCATGGGCACTATGTGCCAAGCACTTTGTACAAACATACCTCATTTGATCCTCACAACAACCCTGTGATGTAGGTGATATATTACTTGTATAGTTGAAAAAACTGAGGCAGAAGTTAAATGACTTGCCCAGGGTCACACAGCTGGTAAGTATCTGAGGCCAGATTTGTATTCATGTTTTCCTGACTCTAGGTTGAGTACTTTATCCACTGCGCCACTAGCTGCCTCTAACAAATTGGCCCTTTCCTTTCTGAAAATCAGAACATTGCTCTTCTCTAAGTGTTGACATTCTTTCCAAGTCACCTTGACTTTTTTCAAAAATCTCTGATGGCAGTTTAGCAACTACATCTACAGATTAGGACATGTAGTTTGTCTTGGCTCAGTGACCTGAATTCATGGAGGCAAGTTAGGTCCTGGGCTACTGTTGGCTCACTTATCTACGTATTCAGTTATGTGGTGTTTTTTGTTCAGTAATTCCCAGTCTGAAGATGAAACATCCCATCTCTCTACACTGAGGCTCTTTGGTCTTCCTTCTGGCCTCACCATAATTCCCCCCAAAAACTCTTTTTGTTGGTCTTAGCATTTGTTACAAACCTCAGCTCATCCTTGTAGTGTTCCTGGTCGTATTCTTTCAGAACTATCTGAATTAGTTTATGAGTCCCTAGGCAGCTCTGTTAGACAGTTCTTCCTTTTCTTCATCATTTGAATCAGTTGTATTTGTGTCCTTTCTTAATTGATATTTTTAAGAACAGAAATCTTACTTTGCATGATTTTGCCATAAATGAACCCTTCTTGTTTACCTGAGTTGTGATGCCCTGTGCTCTTTACTCTTCTGAATCCTAGAAAGAGAACAAACAGTGACAGACTGGGAGGAGGTCAAGCTGAGGAAAGGCTGAAGGGTACAGATTATTGTTCTTGCCCACATAAAATGCCAAAGCTTGACCCACAGACCGAAAAGAAAGCAAATAAATAAAAACAGTGGTAATAATGAATTAAGAATATTATAGTATTATATTAATCAGATACTGGTCCCCAATATAAGGTCCCTTTGTGGTTTGCAAAGTATTTTTTATACATTATTTCATTTGATTCTTAACAAACATGTAGTTATCCCCATTTTACACATGACAAAACTCTGGCTCAGAGGGGTCAAAGTATTTGATCATGATCACAGAGCAAGCAAATACAAGGACAGAAATGGGGGCATGGGTCTTTCCTGACCCCAAATCCAGTGTCCTCCAGAATGCTCCTTCCCTAGTGCATTCAGCAGTGACCATCCGTGAAGGACAGACAGTGAGCATGCTGAACATCCAGAACACCTTCAGAGACAGCAAAGGAGGAGGAGGAGAGCCCACCTGGACAAGTCTTTAAATGTCAAGGATGATTGAGAATTAATTATTATGAGTGCTTTCCTTTTCCTGCTGGCACCTGTGGAGGAAATGTGAAAGACTGATTTGTCTTCTCCGTTCACAGAATTCTGTTAGAATGTAGTGCCCTTGCAAGGGCAGCTAGGTGGTGCAGTGAGTAGAGCACCGGCCCTGGAGTCAGGGGGACTTGAATTAAAATCTGGCCTCAGACACTAGCTGTGTGACCTTGGGCAAGTCACTTAGCCCCAATTGCCCCTCCAAAAAGCAAAAAAGAATGTAGTGCCCAATTCAAGTGAACAGTTTACTGTCTAGAAGTGGATTTTCAAGATTTGTCCAGTTTCAACTCAGCTGAGATTACTTAACTATTTTTCCATGTGCTTTTTGCATTTTTTCCTAATAAGTACCAAGAGCTTACTAAGCCAGTTGCCACCATTTGTTTTCCTACAGAGAACCTCTCGTCTGATTCAGCACTCTCTAGCCCAAGTGCCCTGAATTCTCCAGGGCAGGGGATTGAGGGTTTGAACCGCAGGAGGAAGAAACGCACCAGCATAGAGACCAACATTCGTGTGGCCTTAGAGAAGAGTTTCCTGGAGGTTGGTTTTTTGCTTTGCAGGCAGGCAGATGGATCTGAATGTTAGTCACAGAAATCATCGATTTATTCAAGAGTGAATTTTGAGCTTCTGCTTTGTACAGAGCACTGTGTTTGGTGATATGGATACAAAAAGAGAAATCAGATATCTTCCCCAGCCTCCAGGGGATACTCACGGTCAGGGAGAAGAGACAAGCTGGCAGAGAACTATAATTTTTAAAATCACCATGTGTTTAGGTTCCATAATCACAGATACAAAGTGCTATGGGAGCCAGAGGGATGAGAGAGAACAGCTAATTGAGGGCATCAGGGAATGTTTTCTGGAGGCAATAACACTTGAGTTGGACCTTGAGGACAGGTAGGTTTTCAGTAGGTGGGGATATGGGGATTAGAATAGGGGCATGGCAACATTCAGCATGAACAAAGGATATAGAAGCAAGAAGTGTTATGGCATATTTGGGGAGTAGTGAAGTGTCCAATTTGCCTGGAACAAACTATGGTAAGGAAGTTCTCTGCCCCCTCCCATTTTCCTTTATTTTTAGCAGATAAACTGGCTTCCTACTTCACTGAAAAAGATTAAAGATGGGAGTTGCCTTTGCCCCTTCTTATTCCTGCCATCTGATTTCTTCTCTTTCTCTGTGAAGAGTTTTACTTCTCACCAAGGTTTGCCCCCTCTATTCATACCCTTGATACTATTCCATCCTCCTTTTTCTGACACCTTTCTTGAGTAATCGTCCCCTTTTCCTCATACTTCTACAAGCTTTCATCTTCATGGACTACTTCCCATCTTTCCACCAACATGTTCAGGTCTCCTTTAAAAGAAAGGAGGATTTTCCTTCTATCCCATCTACCTACCATCCCACTACCATCCTATCATGTTTTCTCACCCTCACTGCTTACACTGATTGAAGAAATTGTCTATACCAGATGCTGTCCCCAGGCTCCTCACTCCTTTATTATCGGGTTTCAGCTTCCATCATTCTACCAGAACTACTTTTTTTGTTTGGGTTTTTTTTTTGGGGGGGGGGGAACGGGGTAATTGGGGTTTAGTGACTTGCCTAAGGTCACGCAGTGAGTCTGAGGTTGGATTTGAACTCAGGTCCTCCTGACTCCAAGGCCGGTGCTCTATCCACCACACCACCTAGCTGTCCCCAGAACTACTTTCTCACATTGCCATTATCCTCCCAATCATTGAATCCAAGGGCCTTCTTCTCTAGTCCTGATTCTCTTTTACCTCCTTGCTGCTTTTGATGTGGTCGATGACTACCTCCTACTAGACAGTTTCTCTTTCCTTGACTTCAGAGACACTGTGCTCACACCACTGTTCCTTTTTCTCTTTTGGCTCATCTTTCTCTTGCTGACATATTAACATGACTGTTTCTCCTCAGGCCTCTTATCTTTCTTGACTGTCTTTCCTTTAGCAATCTTATTCACTCCTTTGACTTCATAAGCAATCTCTATACAGAAGATACATAAATCTGTACCTCTAGCCTTGACCATTCCCCTGCAGTGCACACTCCCACCAGCAACTCAAATTCATCAAAGCCTAATCCATACTAAGCCTTCTTCAGATTTCAATATATCTGCCAGAGTTACCACTGTCTACCCATTCTGCCTTGCTCACAGCTTTAGAATTACTTTTTGCTCTAATCTCTCCATTATCACTCTCATGTAGTCAATTCCAAGTCCTTTCAATTTCACCTACAAGCCATCCCTCCCTCATTTCTCCTCTTCTCCATTTCATTGCTGCTCCCTTAGGACAAGTCCCCTAATACTTTCTACCTATACTATTGTAATAGTTTTTAAATAGATCTTCCCATTCCCTGTCTCTCCCCTTCCTAATCCATCCTTTCAGAATAATTTTCATTTCAAATAGATCTAGTCTTGACTTTTCTGCTCAGTAATCTTTCACTTTGTGAGTAAAATTCTGTCTGTTTTTGGCTAACGTTCAAGGCCCTCTACAATTTGTCATACCATCCTACCCTTCAAGCTTTATCCACATATTCAATGCTGTAGCAAAACCGGTCTGTTCTGTCTCTTGAGAGCACCATCTCTATCCTTCTGCTGTAAATATCTATGCCTTGAATAGCCTGCCATCCCATCAGTGAGTTAGGGGGTGTCTGCCCCACACACATGAAGACTTCTGGCAGAGTAAGCAAATAAGAACAATTTGTTCCTACGGCCATGAAGGCAGTGAAAGCAGTGATGTGGAGTGCTTAGAGCTTGGTCAGGCATTGGAGACAGCAGTCACCCACTGCATCTCAGGCCATCATCAATCATCTTGACTTTTGTCCCGCCACTGGATTTCATTGAATCTGGAAGAGAGACTGAAGCTGACAACTTAGTGCAGTTCTGCCTCACTTAAATCCAATTTGCCCACAAGTCAAGACATCATTGTCACTGGTCTTCTTTGAGGATGAACAACAGTGCCTTCCCCAGGCCTAATGAATTACTGCACTTCCTTTGAAACTCAATTCAAATGCCATTTCTTCCATGAAGCCCTCACGGAAACAACAAAAGAAAGTCCATAATGACCTTCCCCCTTGGACTTCATGTAGCAACTCCCTGATGAATTTCTAATTCATTGTTATTATATATTGTTAACTTTGTCTTCCCTAAACTTTATTTTGTCCCCGTGCACACACAGTGTTCCACATTTAATGCCTAAGAAGTTTAGACTTAGTTTATTCAGTAAGGAGCCTTTAAATTGAGTTCTGGCAGGCTAATGACATGATCAGAGCTATAATTTCAACACTATTTTGACCTTTTCTTATTTTTATGGCTCCATGATAATCCTCATATGTGTATTCTTTTAGAACATAGAGATAAAACTTTGCAATATAATGGATTTAATTACATAAATACTATATAAATATTGGAGGTGTCTTTTCTGTTAGTTTCTAGCTTCTTATTTTTAGTTTCATATCCATGTAAGATAATGTGTACTTTATTTAAAAAGGGGAAAAGTTTTAATTATACAATCTTAGTTCTTTGTTCTCTTTTTTGTTCATTAAAAACTGTCATGCTATGCAGTTTAAAAAGTCATTTCCTTCCTTCCCAAAACTCTTCATTTAAGAATCAAAAGCCTACCTCGGAAGAAATCACCATGATTGCTGATCAGCTGAAAATGGAAAAGGAGGTAATCCGTGTTTGGTTTTGTAATCGCCGCCAGAAGGAGAAAAGGATTAATCCACCTAGTAGTGGTGGGACCAGCAGCTCACCTATAAAAGCAATTTTTCCCAGTCCAACCTCACTGGTAAGAATCAAGAAAAGGGCTTGTACTTGTACACTAGTAAACCATAAACTTTTAAATGTCAATTAAGATTTTTTTCTTATTATTTGTACATCATTCATTGTTTAAGTGTTACCAAGCTGATGTCCTTGTATCTACAACTCCTGTTAACTGTCAGAGAAAAGACCATTTATTTTACATATTCTTTCTGATATTTCTAATTAAAAAGTAAATCACTGCCCTCCTCTTCCTTTATTTTAATCATTTGATCATCTGAATTAAGAAGATAATTTTTGGTGTGATTTCAAAGTTCTATCACAAAACATTGCTGCTGCTTTGTTGTGTTGGGTAAAAGATCTGTTTTTCAAATGAACAAGAAATGCAAACTCTTCATTTTTACTCATTTCTTAAACTAACATCTACATTGCTTTTAGATGACAAATATTCATATATACATATTTTGTGTTTTTGAAAGATGCTACTCATAGGCCATAGCATAATGATTCTATGACCGCTGTGCTAATTGCCTCAGAAGCACATTAGAGTAATAGAATTGTCATGAGGGACTGTGACCCTCAGCTGGTCCTTTCCTTTATTAAAAGTACATCCTAAATTCAACACACTCATTCCAAAGCTGCCCCTCCCCTGGACTTCCTTCCATTCTCTTCTATATGTCTTTTAAATGCACCATTGATAGCTCCCATTTTTTTTTCCTTTTGGCATCTCTCTCCCTCTCTTCCCCTCACAACAAATAAGGATAGACAAGTAAAACGTCTGCACCAACTGGCAAGTCTGAAAACATGCATCCTGTCCACTTCTGTAGTCTAACCCCTTTGTAAAGAGGTGGGAAACATGTTATCATCTAACCTGATTATTACATGGGTGGATTATTAAGTTCATTTTTTTTCTTCTTTATATAAAATGTCATTTTATATATAGGTCATTATATAAATTGTTTCCATTCTCCTGTCACTTTGTATCAGGTTTTCATATATGTCTTCCCAGGTTTCTCTGAATCAGTCCTTTTCATCATTTCTTTAAGGTATAATAGTATTCCATTACATTTATATACCATGTACCATAACTTGTTCAGCCATTCCACAAATTTATGGACACTGCCTTAGTTTACAATTCCTTGCTATAGCAAAAAGTGTGATTGTGATTATTTTTGTACATGTCATTCCTTTCCCTCTTTCTTCATCTCTCTGACATATATAGCTAGTACTGGTTCAGAAGGCCAAAAGGTATACACAGTTTAGTGACTTTTTGAGTACAGTTCCAAACTGGAATGATGGGGCCAACTCACAAACCAACTCCCAGTGCATTAGTGTGTGTCTCCTCCCATTTTCCCTTCAACAATTGTGATTTCCCTTTTTTCATCACCTTTATTAATCAGTTGGGTGGAGGGTAGAACCTTGGGATGATTTTAATTTGTATTTCTTACAGTTACTCTAGAGTATAATGAGCAACCCATCGTAATAGACTCTGTCAGAAATATCATGGTCATCTCATTATCCTGAGTCTTGGGAAAAGCAGTTCTGGTTCCACTGGCACATAATGAAAAACAATTTTTCTGAAGCTTTGAAGACTGTGCAACTTGCATTGCTCTGTTTTTGTTTCTTTTTTTTAATTTTATAATGAATCTTTTGGGCTTAGGAAGTTCTATAAACAAAGTCACACTAAGTTTTCACTTGTTGGTTTGAAAAAGGTTATTTCAGACTCATTAGACTGTAATTATTAAACAGAGGAACCAATTAGCCACAAAGAAAAATTTCATCTTGTACAAATTAATGGTCTTAGGGAGATATACTACATTTCTTTTTTCTACTATTTTTTTTTCTATACTATTTTTTAAAAATAATATTTTTTCCTGTTTGTCTTCTCTTTAAAAAAAAAAAACAAAACAGGGCAGCGGCAGCTAGGTAGCACAGTGTAGAGCACCAGCCCTGGAGTCAGAAGGACCTGAGTTCAAATCCGGCCTCAGACACCTGACACACTTACTAGCTGAGTAACCTTGGGCAAGCCACTTAACCCCAATTGCCCTGCCTTCTACCCTCCAAAAAGAAAAAAAAATCTTGTCCATACAATTAATTTTCTCTTCCCAGATCTTTATGCCACGATCTTAGATGTTGATGGTACTTCTTAGATTTATGGATAATACTTTATGCAAGTAGTACTTCAAGTCCAGTATTGAAAAAAGGGAGCACATTTATTTTTGTTGTTGTTATTAACATGTGAGGAGCCAGTAAATTTCTTGCCCATCCTTAGACAGGCAATAAGAAAGCCATAACAGAAACCTAGATCTCCCTGACCTCTCTCTATAGATAAGCACTTAATAAATGCTTCTTGATTTGTTAGACATTCCAATAATTGGTATCATAATTTTTACTGACTCCAGGAAGCTGAGAAACAGAGGACTTAAATTCCTGTAATTTTGTTTGTTTTTCAACCTGGGACAATCAATTTCAGTGAGATTGGTATTGTTTTTGTGGAGGGGGAAAGAAATATCCAGAAAAACAAAAGACATCCATAAAACTTATCCTTTAAAAACTGATAAAATGCAAATTTACTACTGTTTTGAATAGAACTCCACCCACTGTAGCGAAGTTCAATTACCTGACACCAATATCATTATTTTTTAATAATAGTACTTAAGAAAACATGTAAAATAATTTTTATTAAAGCTTTCTCATTTTGATATTTTGTAACTAGAGTTTAAAAAACTATTTTTTTTAATTTTATGTCTTAAATCCCCTCTTGAGTTGGGTGTATGGGGAGAAAGAGGGAGATGTGTAAATAACTAAATTACTCTCTGGCCTCCTTCCCACCCTCCACAGGTCTATGAACATTTCCTGAGGGAGTCCTTACTGCTATATTACCTTTCAGATATAGGCCCTTTGATATATATATTTCACCTTCTCACCTGTAGGTGGCAACCACGCCAAGCCTTGTGACCAGCAGTGCGGCCACTACCCTGACGGTCAATCCTGTACTCCCTCTAACCAGCGCTGCAGTAACCAATCTCTCTGTTACAGGTAAGGGATACGTCAGTAGCTGCACTTTAGACTGCAGCAAGGATAAACACATTCAAATAAGACAGCGTCATTCTAAAGAAGGCCAAAAGACAGCCCCTGCCCTCCAGGAGCTCACAGTCTTAATGAGGGAGAAATCTAAAAACAGCCATGTACAAATCAGCTACATACAGGATAAATTGATCAGTGCCAGGAAGGTACTAGAATTAAGGTGGATTGGGGAAGGTTTCTTGTGGAAGACAGGATTTTAACTAGGACTTGAAGGAATTTGGGAGGTAGAGGTGGGGAAGGAGAGAATTGTAGACATGGAAGACTGTCAGTGAAAATGCCAGAGTATAGAGCTGGAGGGCCTTGTGGGAGGAACAGCAAGAAACTTAGTGTCACTGGATCACAATGTATGTGGTGGGGGGGGGCAGAAAAATGAAAAGAGGGTGCCAGATGCTAAAAGACTTTGAATGCCAGGCAGGGGATTTTATATTTGATCCTGAAGGTGATAGGGAGCCACTGGAGTTTATTGAATAGAGGAGTGATATGGTCAGGTCTGTACTTTAGGAAGATTCATTTGGCTGCTCAGTGGAGGATGTACTAGGATGCGGTGAGATTTGAGCCAAGTTGTCCGCCCAGCAGGCCATTCCAGTAGTTTAAGCAAGAGGAGGTGATGGTGGCTTCCACCAAGGGAATGGTAGTGCCAGGGGAGAGAAGGGAGCACATACGAGAGATACCTTAGCAATAGATTAGGTATGGGGAGGGGGAGGCCAGAGAGTGAAAAGTCAAGGTACCTAGATTTTGAGCCTGGTTAATTTGGAGGATGGTAGTGCTCATGAGGAAGGGACTTCAGGGAAAATTAACAAGTTTCATTTTGGACATGTTGAGTTTAATATGTCTATGGGATGTCAGTTTTATGTGTCTAATATGGAGATGTGCAAGTCTATAGTTCAGGAGAGAGGTTAGGGCTTGATGAGTAGGTCTGAAAATCAACATAGAGATGATGATTGAATCCATGGGAGCTGGTGAAATAGTATAGAGGGAGAAGAGAAGAGGGCCTGGGACAGCCCTGAAAGGAGAAAGAGTGATTAGACAGGAAAGAGAAGAACCCAGCTAGAGCAGGGCCCTGAAAACCTAAAATAAAGAGAGTATCAAGAAGAGAACGGTCAGCAGCTTCAGAGGCTGCAGAAAAGTCAAGGGTGAATAGTGAAAAGAAAAAACTATTAGATGTGACAATTAAGAAGAGATCATTGGTAACATTGGAGAGGATGGTTTCAGTTGAATGATGAGGTCAAACTATTGAGTTTAAAAGGAAACAAGAGGAAAGGAAGTGCAGGCATTGATTATTTACAGACTTCTCGAGGAATTTAACTACAAAAGGAAAAAGAGGTGGGGTGGCTAGGTGGCACAGTGCATAGAGCACCAGCCCTGGAGTCAGGAGGACCTGAGTTCAAATCCAGCCTCAGACACTTAATATAAAAATTAGCCATGTGACTTTGGGCAAGTCACTTAACCCCAATTGCCCTCCAAAAAGCAAAAAAGAAAAAAGAGGTACGAGACAGTGGTTACTGGGACAGAACAGATTTAGGAACATTTTTTTCAAGGATAGGTGAGATGTGGGCCTTTGTGTAGGCGGTGGGGAAGCAACCAGTAGAGAAGAAGAGGTTTAAGATAAGTCAGAGTGTGGGGTGATGGAGGGAGCAGACTGCCAGAGAAGATGGAATGGAATAGAGTCACTTGTACATGTAAAGGGATTGGCAGGAGGAAAGAGAAACAGTGGCGGAAAGCGCCTGGCTGGTGTGAGACACTACAAATGGCCTCCTCAGTTTTTTACAGTAGCCTATGCAGCAAGGTTCTCAGCTGAGACAGTGGGAGATGGGGGAGCCACGAGAAGTTGGAGAAGGAATGAAGTGTTCAGAATGTCCCTGTAAGTGAGTTAATTAGGGAAATTTAGTGGATCCAGTCAGCATTGTTCAACAAAGCTGAAGTAAATCATGAAACAGTGCTGACTAATCCAAAGCTGAGGCTTGGCAGGGCAAAACTGGCAGTATGATAAAGGCACCAGGGACTCAGGAAAAGGAGAGAGTGTAGAGCTGCACTGGTTTATCAGAGGGCCAAGATGGAGAAGGAAAGCATGTGTAGCTAGTGCTGGGATGATGCCCTAAGAATAACTGATAGGTTGAAGGATTCAAAGTCATAGTGAGGACAAGGAATAGGGTTTGGGGTTTCAAAGCAGAGGGAGAAGTAGAAAAACAATAAATTGTGATCTGATAAGGGAATTTCAGAGCTCATGAACATGAAAGGGGTGGTCCTAGTGAGATCAAGAGTGTGTCCATCCTTGTGTGCAGCTGAGCTGGCATGGAGGAGAAGGTCATATTAAATAAATAGGTTGAGAAACTGAGGTTAAGGTGTCTGGAGGAGTATCAGTCTGTATTTCAGAAGTCCCCTAGCAAAAGAGCAGGAATTGAGGAGGAAGGACTGTGAATCAGGCATTGAGGTTATTGAAGAAAGAGGGGGCAGTGACTTTAAAAGATGGTAGACAACAGCTACCCGATTTTGATTGCATGGTGACTATGGAATGAGTGAGCCTCAAAGGAAGAGGTCACGGAGTGAGGGCAGTAGGTGGAAAAACCTGGAATTGGCAATAGGAAACAAGTAGTAGTCTACCTCCCTGACCTTGATCAGTGGTTCAGGGGAATGAGTAAAAATGTATCCAGTGTTGGAAACAGAGGCCAGAGAGACTGTCATCAGCAGGTAGCAGTGAGGTATGTGAGATGGAAGTATTTAGAAAGGAAAAGATATAAAATGAAAGCAAGTTTATTACCTGTGGAGCAGGCATTTCAGAGGCACATTGGGAAGGGTATGCAGCTTTAGACAGGACGTTGAGAAAAGGTTGGCTTGAGGGGAATGGGAATAAGGGTTCCAAGGCAGTGAGAGAGAAGTAATGGTGTTGGAATGATGATAGCAGAGAGTTCAAAATCATGGGGATAGGAGGATATGACTAAGAAGGAGTTTGTTAATAATGAGTTTAAGTAGGTTTTCATTATCCATAAGGATTTGGCCTCCAGGTGGAGTCATCTCAGAACCTTAGGCAGCTCAGATGAGGGCACACATCCTGGGAGCTGAAGGAAGCTGGGAGAGCAGACTGAAGACTTGATGAAATGGTCTTTCTCCTCTTCCTCCAAAGGGAAGAGCAGTGGAATGTGTTCTAAGGAAACTTGATGTGCATTGATATAGAATAAATTGGGATGTGTTCATACTGTGGTGAGAACTTTCTTAAAAATAAGTTCACTCAGGACTTATTTAAATTGCAACATTCCCAAATGCACGAATGTTTGTTTGTTTTTTTAATTTGTGGAAGTAGCAATGGAGAGCAAGGAGCATTTCAATTCATTGGATCAGAAGATCCATCAGGGTTCCAGAACATCAGAAAAATGTTGATTGTTTTAAATCCAGATAGACATATGGTATAATTGTTCATTGGCTTATTGAGTGATAGAGTCACTAGTTGTAGGATATGTTTTTATGTGTTTCACTGCCTATAGTAAAAATGACCTCTAATTAAAAACTGCTCATTATTTTTACATGGTTTATACTTCTAACACTGCTTTGAGCTGTTTAGAGGTGAGTCTCAGAGTAGGACCTGTCATGGTCACTGGCTTTAAATCACATGAGGTTTTAGACGGTTAATTTTTTTTTAATGTGCAGTGTTTGGGCAAGTTATTTCAATGACTTCAGTTTCCTCATCTGCA
The DNA here is from genome assembly GCF_028583685.1 of Petaurus breviceps papuanus. NCBI lineage: Eukaryota > Metazoa > Chordata > Mammalia > Diprotodontia > Petauridae > Petaurus > Petaurus breviceps. The sequence continues at coordinate 20,422,957 of NW_027185876.1, forward strand.
AAAGTGAAAGTATTAGATTAAGTGATTTCTGACATCACTTCTAGAGCCAAAATTCTATGATTCTTTGATAAGTGGCTGTGCCATCAATCATTCAATCATATAAGAACTTGACAGTGAAGTGGGTTTTTATGCTGCCCAATCTCAAGTCCAATTCAATGATAAGGTGAGGATGGTGTTCCAGCAAGGGCAACACCTGACCTTTTCTAGTTTTTGTTTCATTTTTTTAAAGTATCTAAAACCTCTAATTCTTTAAACATTAGAGTCTTAGTGGTTCTATGCATGATCTCTGATATGAGTAAATTCTGAAGCAGTTGTTCAGTCGTTTCATTCATGTCCAACTCTTTGTGACCCCATTTGGGGTTTTCTTGGCAAAGCAGAAACCTCCTCAGCCTCCTTAGTCTGTATCTTAGAACTAGGCCACCTCAATGGGCTTGAATTCTAAAATTCTTTCTGATCATAGTCTTCAATTTTTGAACTCAGCCTCTGCCTCACTCCTCACCCTTTCTTCTTCTTCACCCTGCCAGTGCCTTCATCATTCCCTGATTGCTCAGTTGGTCACTCATATTCTGGCTGTACTTGATATTGACCCTACAGTTAGCCAGTTCAGTTACATACTGTTCTCCACCTTTGAAGCCTTTGGCCTTTTGTCAGCCTCTTGTCCACCTTTCATCACTTACAACCTATCAGTCTGTTACTCTGGACTACCTCAACCATCCTTCTTTATTTCGAATCCTCAATTGCTGGACACCTCTGTAAGAAATCACATAACCAAGTCAATTTGATCCACTAAAAATTCATGGCATCTAGACTTATTTCAGCCCTCACTACTATACAAACATTGTTTTGTCCTTTATTGCTTGATTTATCATACTTCCCTCAGGGTCTATTCCAATTTTTTTCTCTTCTCAGAACAAACTTTTTTTAATGACCTGCAAGCTTCCTATCCCAATCTCTATTTCCTTCTCTCTCAGAAGGTGGGCTAACCTTATGAAAAAATGAAGTCCACCTCTCATGAACTCTCATTTTCCCTACTTCACACCTTCAAATTCCTCTACACCTTCACCTATCCTCTCCTACTTTATACCAAGCTCGGGAGGAAGAGGTGGCCTTTCTTTGTGCCCAGGTTGCCAGCTTTAATTGTACCCTTCAGAAAGGTTTCCCCATCCGCCATTGCCTCTAAATATCTCTATTTCTCCTGGCTCCTGTTGTTTAGTTGTTTTTCAGTTGTGTCTGACTCCTTGTGACCCCATTTGGAGTTTTCTTGGCAAAGATACTGGAGTGGTCTGCCATTTCCTTCTCCAGCTCATTTTACAAATGAGGAAACTGAGGCAAACAGTATTAATGACTTGCCCAGGGTCACACAGCTAGGACATGGCTGTGGCCATATTTGAACTCAAGTCTTCCTGTCTCCAATTCCAGTTCTCTATCCACTGTGCTGCCTAGTTGCCTCATGGCTCCTGTATGGCCATCTATGAATATGCCTAGGTGTTGGCCCTTTTTTAAAAATGACATTCGAATACTTGGCCCTAGCCTCTCATCAACTGTCCTATATCTTTCTTCCATTTTATTGCCAGTGTCCTAGAAAAAAAGAGTCCGCTTTTTTTGCCTCTGGTTTACCACCCTTGCTATCCAACCCTTATATTCTGGCTCTTTACTAAAACATTTCTCTCTTAGTACCAGTTGTTCACTGACAAATCAGATGATCACTCTTAATCCTAATTCTTGTTGAACTCGGTCCTTTTTAACACTGGTGATCACCTTTCTTCTGGCAATCTCTTGGATTTTCATAATACTGCTCTCTTTTGGTTCTGCCCCTACCTGTATGACCACTCTTTGCAAAATGACCACATGTAGTGTACCCCAAAGCTCTGTCCTCCCTCTCCTCTTGTTTCCTTGTGTGCCCTTCTGTGAAGCCCTATGTGTTAAGTTACCACATCTATGCAAATAACTTAGAGCTCTCTCTATCCAACTCTAGCGTTTCTCTTGAGTTACAGCCCTGCATTATTTGTTTCCTATTGGACATTTCCAATATAGGAATATTGAACTCACCAAGTCTGAAACATCTTGTATCTTTCTTCTCAAAACTATCCCTTTTCCTTTCCTGTTTCAGTCAGGTGTCTTTGTGGGTTCTAGGCTACAACCTAGGAATTATTATCATGCTGTCTTCACTTTCCCTCACTCCCCTGTGTCCAACCAGTTGCCAAGTCTTATTCTGCCTCCACAGAATCTTCTTCATTCTCCTCTCTCTCCTCCCCCTGCCTCCTTCCCCCCAGCCTGCCACACACTTCTATCATCTCTTGACTGAGCTATTGCATTAGCCTTTTATTTGGCTTTCTGACTTCCAGACGTTTACCTTTCCAGTCCTTCTAGGATAATCTTCGTAAGGCATCAGTCTGATGATATAATTTCCTTGCTCAGAAACCTCACATGACACCCCCTGTGCCTTGAGATACAGTACAAGCTCCCCAGCCTAGCATTAATCAATAAGCATTTAGTAGATGTCTCCCATGTACCAGGATCTGTGTTCAATCTGGGGCAGGGTTTCAGGTGGGGGGGATGCAAATAAGAAAGTGAAATAGCCCCCTGTAAGCAGAGAGTTCACAGTCTATCCAAGGGAAACAGCATGTACAAATACAGGTGATTTAGAGGAAGGGCACAAATTCCCTGTGGTCAGGCCAGCAAGAGGAGATCCACAGGGGCCCTTCTGACTTTCTCAGGTTGGCTACAAGGATGAATAGGGGTGGGCTGTTGTTTGTGACACTGACCACCGTTGTTTTTGGTGGCAGAGGTCTGGAGAGTGGAGTGGAGTTGTGGGCCATAGATAGAGCTGGGGTAGTTGGAGTTCTCTTTAATACCTCCCAGGCCTCAGGCTGATTGATCCTGGACCTAGCTATGGGCCCTTTGGGCAAAAGGAGTACACAGGGAGTTTTTAGGACTTTGGTGAGGAGCTCTGGTGATCCCAGGGAACCTCCTTGCTCACTGCTTTTAGCTTTTTTTGCCAGCAATTTTTATTTGTTTTTACTTCCTGAACTAGTTTTTAACTGTCTTGAGCACAGCTTCTACCTGAAGGTATTGGAATAGGATTTTAGTAAAAGGACTGTTTGAACCCTTGGGCTCTTTACACCTGGTGTGTAATAGCAATCCTGACCCCCGCAAGCTGTATCTACAAAATAACTAGAGGATAAGAAAGGAGTCACAAAAGATTTCAGCAGAAGATGATGCATGAACTGAGTCTCTAAAAGGTGGAGAGAGGAGTAAGAGGCACACAGCTGTGGGGGCTGAGAGCTGGGAGATAGCCAGTGCCAAGGCCTGGAGATGGGAGCTGGAACGCCAAGGCCATAGAGGATGGGACAGTTAGATCTGTGCCTTAGGAATCTCACTTGGGCAGGTGTGTGGTGCAGAGAGGAAAACGATGATAGCAGGAGACCAAGGAGCAGATTCCTGAAGTCCGGCTGAGAGATGACACCGTGGCAGGGAGGGACCCACAGTTGTGGGAGTAAACAGACAGGATCCCTCCTTCCTGGGCTGGGCATGCTCAGGTGCTGCCTCCTCCAGGAGGCTCCTGTGTCCCCCAGGTGTCAGTGCTCTATCACTCCCCTGATTGCTGTCTATTACCTTAATTATGTAGATCCTGGGGACCTCACCCCCAGTGGAATGTGAGCTTCAGGTCAGGACCTGCTTTGTTTTTGTCTTTAGATCCTCACAGACAAGGGAAGGGAATAAACGTTTATATGGTCCAGCTGTGTGCCAGGTGCTGCACTACTAGCCTCCTTACAAATAGCATCTCATGCATCCTCACGCAAAAACAATACCTGCACTAAAGCCTACCGAGGCTGTACATGTGCACGTGCACACGGCCACTGTGGTTGTGACTTCTGATGCAGTTCCCTCTGCCAGTATGAATTGCAGCTAACCTACGACTCAGCTGATCAGCTTAGGGAGCTTCCTGAGACACAGAGAAGTTACACGACTTCACCAGAATATTCCACAGAGTGATAGCCTTTGAAGCCAACTTTAGTAGCAGTATCAGATTTTCTTTGCTAATCCATTTGTTTTGTATCCTACTTAAAGGGAGCTGAAGCAAATGGAATATAGTTTCTGTGACACAGTTCTCTGATGAAATTTAATAAACAGGATCATTTAATTGATAGGACTGTATCCTATTTTTTTTAATCTGTTTATCTGAAATCTATTTTTTACATTTATTGTAACCTCAGGAGTACGGGCACTAGACTTTCTGGAGTGTGCATTGAAACATTTTATCTGAATATGGTAACTGTTAACTGGAGTGGAGCTCAGTATTTTCTAGCATAAACCAGATGGATGTTGGGATGAGATGGGATTACAGTATTCAAATATGATGTAAAATGAAAATGACAGATTGTTAAAATTGTGGAGATTTTTTTTTCTAAAATTAGCTGCTTTTCAGTTCTCTGAGTAAACAATGTTCATTAGTCTCAAAGACTGCTGTGCTACTTTTCTACATTGGTCACCCTCAGTCACTGCATATGACCACTAATCCATCAGATAGCTACAGAATAAGAAATTTTGTTCTGAGGTAGCCTCATATAAACACTGGCCTAAGTGTCCTGACTCTTCAGGGAACTAAAGTAGTCCTAATGGAAACTGAAAAAGGTTAAAAAAAAAGGTGAGCTTCTTCCTTCCCACCATTTTGGATGACCTATGATTTTTTTTTAATTGAGGAAATAGAAATAGCACTAAAGAAAATGGGAGAACAACTGAACTAGACCCAATAGCACAGAGAAGTTCTAAACTGTAGACAGCATCATTTTGAGGGACATTGATAAATTGGTTTTCTCTAGCTATTCCTGTTTGTAGATAACATTGGTGCCAATTGCATTAACGCCCCAGATCATTACTGAGCCTCCTAAATAAGATCTATACTCTCGCCAAGAGTTAGACCCAACTATCCATAAGTGAAAGACCAAGGAGATGAATAATGCCTGTTTTCCCGGCTGTGATATGTAGTTCAATGAACAACCCATGGAGCAGGTCCATCAGCACATGTATCTTAGACAGAATCTTCAGTTGGACAGTGAGCGGGATCCAAAATTTAAAAGACAGGGGATGATGTTGCCTTTGGGAAATTTTATGGTCCTTTTACTTACCATAAGATGCTTCTCCCTCAAAAGTTGGTCCATCTTTTTTTTTTTATAAGCAGTCGGTGTTAAGTAACTTGCTCAAGGTTACACGGCCAGTTATTTCTGGGTGTGGTGCTGAGTATCTGAGCCCAGATTTGATCCCCAGGTCATCCCGACACTGGAGCTGGTGCTCTTACTCACTGAGCCACCTGGCCGCCCCTTGGTCCATCTTTTTAACAACAAAATTCTTCTAGTGCTTTATGAGACAGTACTGCATTCGTTATCCTCTTTTGCTGATTTTACAAATGAGTTTGTAATCTATACCACTGTTGTCTTTAGCCCCATACTCTGGTATCAGAAGATAACTCAGTTGATTGCTGACTAAGGCATTTTCTGGACTCTTTCTTTCCTTTTTGTGGCAATTAATTAACATTGGGGGCTTTTTTGTCCTCTTTCTACTTTTGTTTATTAAATACTTGGGTGTCTCCCAGAGCTCTTCCTGGGCCTTCTTTTCTCTACATGTTCTCTACTTCATCTCTTCTCCCTTAGATTTAATTATCATCTGTATGCATATGGTTACCAGATCCTGTTTCTCCAGTCCTACTCTCTCCTGCTTTCTAACCCACATCACCAATGGGCTGTTTGATAATTTGAACTATATGCATCTCAGACTGAACGTGGTCAAAACATAATGCAATACTTTCTACCAAACCCTCCCTACTTTAGAACTTCTTCCCTATTACTCTGGAGCACCACTACTTTACCCAAGTTCACATCCTCAGTGACATCCTTGACTATTCTCACCTAACATATCCACTCAGTTATCAGATTTTGTGCTTGCTTTCTCTGCATCTCTGACATATATCCCGTCATTGCCTCTCACTTAAACTAATGAAATAGCCTTATAATTATAAGGTCTGCCTACTTCAGGGCACCCTTTGGCCCGCACCCACCCCACCCCCAATCCATTTTCCATTTAACTGCCAGAGTGGCTTTCCCAAAGTGTGGATATGACCATGTCACCTCCCTACCCAGCTAAGCTCCAGTGAGTTCCCTGTTACCTTTAGCGTCAAATATAAAGTACTTTATTTGCCACTTAAAACCCTTCAACAACCTGGCCTTTTCTTAACCTTTCACATTTTATTACATTCAGTCTCCTCCACACACACTCAATTCCAGCCATACTAGCCCACTTCGTGGGGGGAGTGTCACATATGACACTCCCCCCACCCATCATTTTTGTACCAGTTGTTATTTCCTTGCTTAAAATGGCCTCCCTCCCAACCTCCACCTCACAGAACCTCTGACCTCCTTAAGACTTGGCTCAAGTGCCACCTCCCACTGGGATCCTTTCCTGATCCCTTCTAAGGTCCCTCCCATCTCTCCCGGTGTTTCTGTATTCTGATTCACACATTATCTCTTCCATTGGAATGTGAGTTCATTGTTTTCACTCTTTGTATCCCCAATCCAAGCACCTGCAGTAAGCAGTTAATAATTGATTGGTTTGAGGATTATGTTATTTCAATTTTACCCTTGCCTTTTTTTCATTCTTGGGGGGGGGAGTATTGTTGTTGTTGTTGTTGTTGTTGATCTTTTTACTAATTCTTATCTTGGCTCTAATGAGTAGATAGCCTTGAAAATAACTGCCTCATCAGTAATAAGTGTTTTTGTGTCTTTTGCAATCTGATCTATTTCTTTTGTTAAGGCATTATTTGGTGCTTGCTCCGACTTAACATTTGGTGCTTAACAATTCTTTCCTCAAAGCTTGTCTTCCCCTGGGACTCCTAGGTGGCCTGGTGGATAGTGCTAGCCCTGAAGTCTGGAGGACCTGAGTTCAAATCCTGTCTCAGACATTTGACACTTACTAGCTGTGTGACCTTGGGCAAGTCACTATGCCAGTTCCCTCACCAAGGGAAAAAAAGACAATTTACACATGATATAAAAGACTTGAGGCTTTGTGTAATCTGTGGTTTTGTGGCTTCCTTCTTCCTGAACCATGCTTTCCCGTATATTTCTGCCCATCTTCACTTTTTCCTAGTTTTGCATTAAAGTCACCAAGTATCAAGAGTGTGTGTGTGTGTGTGTGTCTGTCTGTCTGTCTGTATCTATGTCAATAGATAGATGGAAGGATATGTGTGTGTGTATGTTTATAAATATATATATATATGTACATTCTCTGCTTTATGAAGCAGTGTATACATAGATATATGTATATTTGCGGAGTCTTATAAAGCAGAGAAAAGCAATGAGAATAAAACTAATTTCAAGAAGGCCTGGGTAACATGTGCAACTGAGCAAAGTTATCTTTTTTTTTTTTGAAGCAGTTGGGGTTAAGTAACTTGCTCAAGGTTACACAGCCAGTTATTTATGGGTGTGGTGCTAAGTATCTGAACCTGGATTCGATCCCAGGTCATCCTGACTCTGGGGCCGGTGCTCTTACTCACTGAGCCACCTGGCCGCCCCAAGCAAAGTTATCTTAAGGGAAATTAAGAATGAAAATGAAAGGACCCAAAAAGAAAAAGCCTAGGAAAAAAAACCTCAAAATGATTTGTAGAAATCATTATAAAATGACACCCTACAGATTCTTTTTTTTTATAACATGGTGTTTCCTATCCACATATCAAAGTCATTCAAGATTTCCTTAAAAAATATAACCCTTTTTTCCTCCATCAAGGACAGTAGAATTGCTACACTTAGCCTAACATCATGGTCCTGGATATATACTTATAAGGAAGGTTGGAAAGGCATTAAAGAGAATAAAAACAGGAAAAGCAGTAAGATGAACCATATATATATATGGAGGATATCCTTACTGGAAGTGGACACAGTTGTGAGAGTGTTGAGTTACCACTTTACAAAGTATCTGAAGGGAAGGGTATATAAAGATAACAAAGGCTTATGGAAAGAAAATCTTGGGCTTTATTAAAAATGATAAATATCACCAAGAGAACACTAGTAAATACTGACCTATATCTCATCTGTACAAACCCTCCTAGAGTCGTCTGTATGTTGGTTGAGGACATATATCCTCAGTGGGGGTATTAGTGGGGAACTAGCAGACTTTTAAAACAATACTTTACAGTAGACCACATCTTCACCATTTCATAATTAACTGATACATCTAAAACATATTGATTCAGTATAACGAAATGCTATTTTGAAGGTATTTTTCCAACAAAGAAAATTGCCCCACCCTCAATCTATATATCAAAATAATGCAAGATTCCTTGAAGGATTCAGCAAAAGAAATAACCCATTGAACAACCTTCTGATGATCAGACAGCATTCAAGGTGTAAAACAGGACACTGTATGCTCACTAAAGGGGTTTCCCCATTGTGATTGAGGATTAATTCTTTGATAGCCAAGAAAATTTAAAGTAATCTCAGCTTCATTAAGAAAGCAAAGGAAGAGGGGCGGCTAGGTGGCACAGTGAGTAAAGCTCCAGCCCTGGAGTCAGGAGGACCTGAGTTGGGTTCTGCCTCAGACACTTAACACCCACACAAAAAAAACTAGCCGTGTAACCTTGGGCAAGTTTCTTAACCCCAAGTGCCCTCCAACAGGCAAAAAAAAAAAGAAAGCAAAGGAAGATGCAGCTAGGTGGAGCAGTGGATAGAGCAACCAGCCTTGGAGTCAGAAGAACCTGAGTTCAAATTTGGCCTCTGATGCTTACTAACTGTGTGACCCTGGACAAGTTTTTTTCACCCCATTGGCTTCCAGATAAAAAGGCAAAGCATTCAGAACCCCAGATTTTGAGATGGAAATAGGTAAGCTATAAAGCATCCAAAAGAATCCTTCCAGGATAGCAGAGGGCCATAACAACATCCATGATGAAGATAGGTCAAGGGAATTGGTACCTGGAGAAGAGAAGACTAGAGGGGACCGATCATTGTCTTCAGGTATTTGAAGACCTCTCATATGGAAGTGGACACTGACCTGTTCTTTTTGTCCCTACAACACAAAACTAGTAACAACAAATGAGTATTTTAAGAAGAAAATTTAGAGTAGATGTTGAGAAGATGAAACAACAATGACAGCTTGAGAAAAGTATAGTAGACAGTGGTCTCTAATTTGTCAGAAGCAGGACCTTTGAAAGATTCTATTTACCCATGTAGTGAAAGAATTGCTATCTCTTAGATGAAACCTATTTTGATGTCTCCCTAGTTCTAATTTCCTTCCTTCCCCCTATAACTCCAAAATTATTTTATATCCTACATGTTCCTAGTAATGCACAAATTGTTTCCACCCAGTAAAATAAGAACTTACTGAGGGCAGATAGCTTATGCTTTAACATTAAATAGAGAGAGAAAGAGCGCATCATATCAATACTTTCTAGGAACTGACAGGCATTTCTACCAACTTAAAGCACTTTGATGGATTGGATTCTAATCTCAGAAGTTCTCTTCAACATCAGTCATTTCTGTTCAGATATTCAGGTCATTCTTCTTATACCCAAAGTGTTCCTGGGACCATCAGTGTGTCAGACTTGGGAGATTTTTTTGTCTCAGTGATAAAGCACACACATATACTTCTTTAAAGCTCATTCTTGAGAACTACAAATGCTTTCTGAATGAACAAGAGATATTTGGATGAATAGTTGGGGTTGTTCTTAGGCTAGTAGCTGTGGAAATTGGTGTTTACATCTATTCTTACCCCACCAAAAAACTCTTTGAGCTAATTTTTATTCTCAATTGAGACCTTTAAAGAAATCTCAGGCTTTCTGATGAAGAGGAACCATTTCAGAGGGCCTGAATTGTTAAGAGTTTTTGGGGGGTGAGAAGAGTGCACTGTAAGCCTCTTTTTTTCAGGATAGTTGCTCTCGTCCTGAAGTGATGTTCCATGATGGTCTTTTGTCCCTAAGAAGGAAGCTGATAGTGAATTCTTCCTTTTCGGTATTTCCTCATTTTCTTTTATCTATTTGGCTTTTCATATTAAAGATTCAAAACTATATTTCTGATGTGTTTTTCAGATTCTTTTCCTAAGAATTTTGTAGTTGCAGTTAAATCAAGCTAGGAGAGAACATAAAGAAATGGCTATAGAGAAAAAGGCCAAGTAAAACATGATTGTTAGTGGCCTAGCTGTGCAGATGATCCTGCTGTCTTTGAGAAAAGCAGCTCTTCTAAGATCCTCCTTTTAGGCATGTGCCTCCATGGAGTTAAAAGGCACAAAGATCCCATATAACCAAAATATTCACTCTAACACTTTTTTGGTGTCAAAGAATTGGAAATAGAGTACATTCCCATTGATTTGTGAAATAGCTAAGCAAATCGTGATACACGAATGAAATTGAATTTTACTATACTGTAAAGTATGGGAAATATTAAAGAATTCAGAAAAACCTGAAGACTTGAACTGATACAAAACAAAACAGAACCAGGAAAACAATAGACAATAACTACAGAACAAGTAGAAAGAACAATAAAATTAAACTGAAATCTGTATGATCATAATGGCCAAGAAGCTCAACCCTTGAGAAGAGTCAAGAAAGTGTGCCTTCCTCCCTCACTTCAGAGGTGGAAGAAAATATGTTGTACATAGTGTTAACTGTTTGGGATATGTTGTTTTTGCAGAACTGTTTTTTTCTTTTCTTTAACCTTTGTTACAAAACAAGGTTTCCTGAGTGAGGAGATGGGGAGGGGTAAGTGATGTAAAAACAAAAAGCATAACTAGGACTGTGTTCATTTTCCCAAAAAAAGCATTTTTAACTTAAGAAGGATTTTCGTGTTACAAGTTTCCACTTTCTAATCCAGCTCCTCCTTTCAGGCACTACAGAAACCACCTCCAACAACACCGCAACAGTGATTTCAACAGCACCTCCAGCTTCCTCAGCAGTGACACCCCCCTCTCTGAGCCCCTCCCCTTCTGCCTCCGCCTCTGAGGCGTCCAGTGCCAGTGAGACCAGCACAACACAGACCACCTCCCAACCTCTGGCCTCCCCTCTTGGGACCAGCCAGGTGATGGTGACAGCATCTGGGCTGCAGACAGCAGCAGCTGCCCTCCAAGGAGCTGCCCAGTTACCTGCAAATGCTAGTCTGGCTGCAATGGCTGCAGCGGCAGGATTAAGTCCAGGGCTGATGGCACCCTCACAGTTTGCAGCTGGGTAAGGAGCTGCCTTTTCTCTGCTTTCTCATGAAATACATGAATGAGGAAAGAAGGAGGGTTACTTAGAGCCAGCTCTTTTCACCACCACCCTCTCTTCTCAATCAAAATGTTTCTGTTTTTAAGTCTTTAGATAAACTGTTCTGTAACCACTTTTTTGAGAAATTCACATTGCCTTAGGTGGATGTACATAAATTTCAGAACACCCTGAAGAGGTGGCGGCAAATGTCTTGATACTGTGGATGTACACTTTGAAGTACAAAATCAGGAGGGACTTATTCCAAGAGCTGATAAGAGTGATCTGATAGGGGTCCTTTGTTTTCTTGACATTGGACTTCTCTCGGAATATCTAAGCTGCATGGTCAGTCATAGTTCTCACCCGAAAGTAAAATGTGTCCATGCAGCAGAGTCAGAGAAGAGACGTGAACCACCCTGATCGCCACCTAGTCTGTTGCTTTTTCTAGTTAACTACATCAGCTGCTTGTTTCTAAATCCGAAATGCAAAGGCATTGTAGATTTCCAGCATTATTTTTTCATCACCCATTCTGTTATTTCAGAGAGATTTGTACAGTTCCCAAATTTTCTATTATCACCATAGGAAAGATGAGAAGTTTCTTTAAAATTTAAGTCTTTGGACTGAAGCTTTTTTCCTTTTGAAAAACGAGGGGAAAGTATCTAAATGCACTAAAGAACATTTTTTTACAATTTGTGTAAATCAGTACTACTTTTCAGCAAACAACATTGCTTTAGTAAATATGAAAGAGAATAGCATTTGTAAAGCAGTCTTCAAACCTATTGCAGTACAAAGAGAATCTGATATCACAGGGAAAGTGTGGAAGGCTCCTTAAATTCCATATGCATTTGCCCCAACTGTATTTTCCTCTCTTTTCTCCATGTGGCTAATTAGCTCAACCTGATGATAGGTTTTAAAATAACTCCTTTTCCCTGTCTTTGTTCCCTCCCTTGGAACTGCAGAGGTGCCTTACTCAGTCTCAACCCAGGGACGCTGGGCAGTGCTCTCAGCCCGGCTCTGATGAGCAACAGTACACTCGCAACCATTCAAGGTCAGTTGCATTTTTTCCTTTGGTCGTTCCTTTTGGGGAATAGGGTGGGAGGGTGAGAGCTGAAGATTGGTGATTATCCATATTTTTGAGGACAGAAAAAATATGCCAAGCACTGATACAAGTTTTGCAAGATAAGTACCTGTTATTTGGGGATTCAGAACAGAAAATAACACTGCCGTATTGTGTAGGGTTGGATGCTGGTGACATAAGGTAAATGAATTGAGAAATCAAAAGTTATGTACTGCTTATATTAATGACTTGCTTGTAATCCCATATGAATAGCATATAAATCATATGAATATGCTTACATTTTTGGTCTTGCAAATTCACGGGATACTGTAGTTGAGATATTTTCAGTCTTGTCTTTCACAGAGAAACTTTTTTCTTCTTAGTCTAAGTTTTTTGTTTCCTCATCAAAGAACTGCCCCAAATAAGATGTTGGATGGGAGGGAGGAGGTGATTTTTGCAAGATAGCAGTTCCCATTGCCTTGCATAGCTGTCACCTTCACAAGTGACAAGTTGGGAGAGGCCTGGCAGTATAACAGATCATCCGAAAAAGATCTGCTGGTCTTAGTGGCCCTGAAAATGAACCATCTGGCAGCCAAAACAGCAAATATTGGCCAAGGCTACCCAAAGAGAGACAGGGAGGTAGTGTTCCCATTGTATTTGGCCCTAGACAGAGCATAGCTAGTGTTGGATGTTCAGTTCTGGGTCCTTCATTTTAGGAAAGTCTAAAAAGGCATCCCTAGCACAGCATCCCAGAGCAACAAGATGTCAGGTCATGCTCTCTGAGAGTCAGTGAAGGATGACCTTCATTCTAGAAGAGAAGTTGTGTGGATAGGAAGAGACAGGTAGGCTGCTGAGGAAGAAAGAACAGGGTCACTTGACTCCCAAGGATTTGCCAAACTTTGCTGTGGAAAAGCTAGGAATACTAGGGAGGAGATAGAGGGAAGGCAGATTTCAGCTTAGTCTAAGAGAAAACTTTGTGACAATTGGGGCCATCCAGAGTGGAAGGACCCTGTAGTGTAATAAATATGTCACATAGAGAACTGTTTTAAAAGAAAATTTTAACATACTGGACTCTGCTCTCTTCACAAGAATTTCCTCCTAAAAGTATAAAGAGCCTGAAGATAGAGATTTGTCTCTCTAAGGCCTTTAGGTATTTGTTAATAACTGCTACATTTGGGGCCCTTTGCATGATGAGGTTCCTGGAAGATGTACTTTGCTCTGTTAAAAGCATTACAGAGATTCCATGGATGACTCATCCTTGTATTCTTGTAGCTCCATAGTGAGATCATGTTATCAAAACTCCATTTCTTGCCTTCTGAAGAAACACAGCCTGTCCAAAAAGAAATCACTTCTTTAGCAGGTTGACCCCTGGAGGTGCCCATCACATACAATTTAGCAAACACTTCTCCAGTTCCTGCTATATGCAGAGTCATGTAAGGAGCTCAAAGAAATAGAACATGATCCTTGTCCTCAGGGGTCTTACAGTCTAGAAATGGAATGAGAAACCAATGCAGTGACAATGTACAATGGTTTCAAATAAATACATTCAAGCATCACAAAACAAAGGGCATATGGTGGCCAAAAGCCTGATTGGTTTAGTTACTATGAAATCTTTGAGAAGATTTAGTTGTTGGATTCAAAGAAAGATACTTAAGTAACAACACTAAATTAGTAAGAGAAATGAGCTTCAGTTTTTTCTTTATAGTTAATATGGTTCATGATCAGATTAGAGTTCGTGGCTTTATAAGGCTGAACTCTAGCATTGTTACTAGTGCCACTGGCCTTCGAATCTGGAGGCTGGGGTCCAGATCTTGATTGGACACTTAATCAGAGGTCCCTTCCAATTCCAAACCTGTGGTCTGTGACTTTGAATTGTGGGGTGTGTGACCCAGGCAAATCATTCGGCCTTTTCAAAGCCTTTGCTTCCTCATCTATAGAATGGGGTTAACCCAAGTTTGAATCTTAGACCTTCACTTAACCTGGATGACTTAGAAGAGTCTCTCTGGGCCCCGTCTGAAAAAGAGAGCTGTTGGATTAGATGATCTCTGAGGCCTCTTCCAACTCCAGCTCTGTGATCTTGTCTCTTAGGGGTTTTGTAAGAACCTTTTGTGAACCTTTAGAGCGCTGCCTTCCTGTGAGTTATTATTCGGGGCAAAACAAATGGTGAGGCAGCCAGAACTAAATTCTGAGGCTTCTGAAGCTGCCTTTCAGCATATGCAGAGACCTTCAGTGATGATATATTGTACATGAAATCACATTACAACTGATGAGAGATGCCAGCACAATCAGTAAGCCAAGAGGGAAAAAAAGCATAAACCATGGTAAAAGTATCTCTTATTTGCTGATGAGACGATGGTTTTAGAAAATTCCACAGCATCAACATAGAGACCAAATATTAGCTCCAGTAAAGTAATATGGTACAAAAATCAATAATATGACTTTGTAGTAATAACAAAATCCAGGAGGAAATAATAGCGAAGACCCATTCAGAATAATCACAAAATGGGTAAAATATCTACAAGTCACATCTCCCAAGGCACACTCACAATTTTCTCATTACAACTAACTCTAGCGTAGTATCTCAGTTATTTTGCTTTATTATAATTTTAACAAGATGATACACAAAATTAATTGCCAAGAGTAGGAAGTCTTTTAATATGGAGAAATTTTTGTTGAAGTAGGAGTTGACCTTTTTTAAAATAATCAGCTAGCTTCTAATTTGGGGACATTTAATATACATGTCAGTGACCTTATTCTAGGGTATCAGAGACTTGGGACAAAGTATCTGTACCAGAGGGTACAAACTTACTGTCTATCCTTAGGGCCCTGGGAGGTATGGGAAAGTACCTAGAAATAGATCTTCACCCCCAGCCCAGGAATCTCATGCATAGACAAAGGCCACAGCAGGCCACACATTGCAGCTGTACTCTGATGCTGTAGTGTAGGGGACCACCATCCAGTAGTCATTCCTGACTGTGGGTGTGTACATACACACACTTATATAGACCTATATATACATACACACATATATACTTATATTAACAGTGAACTAACTTATTTTATGCCAACAAGAAAAATGCAAATTTGCATATTTCTTACCCCTTTACATACAGTAAATTGTATGCCCTTTTCCGAGAGAGCTAAAATTTTTTTCTTGGATCAGGTCACAGGGAAAGACAATGAAAGAAGGAGTGTCCAGGTATACCACATAAAGTATTGGTGGTGCTTTTCTCATGGCACCAACCACAGCACATGCATACAACCTGCTTTCATTGAGGAGTCATAAGCCTTTCCTGATTTTGGTCAGTTCACTTAAGGTTACTTAGGTCACTAGTATTCTAGGAAATAGTCTGATAGACTCTTTTCCTTTATAGAAAATACACAAAAATTATGTTGTGCTTGAGAATATTCTATATTCCTTCTAAACAAGTGATATTTCATTTAATTATTGCAACCTTCAGCTTACTTTAGAGCTGGTAAAACCTTTATATAAAATATATTTCATCCTATAATACATTGTGCTAAAACCTAGGAAGACAGAATAGGTTGTAGACCCTTGAAAGCTAGCCTCCAAGATTCCTAGGCTGTTGAGAAACACAGCCATTAGATTACTTAGAGTTCTCAGCTTTGTTAGAAACATTAGCTTCATTTGGAATTTATTAAGTACATTTTACTTTGTGTGATAAAGTAATGGGCTCAGGCATAAGCAGCCTTTATTTCTCTAGCCACAGGAAATACTAAAAGAGCTTTTGTAAATTACCTTCCTTCTGCCTCTTCATCTCAACACTCTCATCCCTACTCATGTGTGGGTTTCGTTCTTTAGCTCTTGCATCTGGTGGATCTCTTCCAATAACATCACTGGATGCAACTGGAAACCTGGTCTTTGCCAATGCAGGAGGAACTCCCAACATCGTGACTGCCCCACTGTTCCTGAATCCTCAGAACCTATCTCTGCTCACCAGCAATCCAGTTAGCCTGGTCTCTGCAGCTGCAGCCTCCGCAGGGACCTCTGCACCAGTTGCCAGCCTTCATGCCACCTCCGCCTCAGCTGATTCCATCCAAAACTCTCTCTTCACTGTGGCCTCCGCTAGTGGGGCTGCTTCCACCACCACTACTGCCTCTAAGGCACAGTGAGCTGGGCCAAGCCGGGCCGCCACCAGCCTTCTTCACTTGGCAGGGTGATTGGCTGCTGGCTGGGTTTAAAACTGAAAATATGATTGGCTTCCTCTCACCATGTTGCTGGGGACAAGGGAGAGAAGGAAAACAAACAGAAACAGGAAGAATGGAAAGATGGGACAGACATTTGCCTAATTTTGTAATAAACACTGTCTTTTCAGGATTGCTTCATGGATTGGAGAACTTTCTAACCAAAAATGTAAAAAAAAAAAAAAACCACAAAAAAAATTAAGTAAAAGGACTACTTATCATTTCCAGCAGTCACGATGACAAGTTAAGGTGGGTTATCATTTCCAACATAGGAAGGGGGTTTGTTTGTCTAAATATCTTTTTCTTTTTAAAAAAAAAATCATTTTTATGGGTCTGTTGTACAGGCCATTATGTCATAACAAGGTGTTTATAATCGTATCAATTGTGTTGGGGGTTCCTTTCTTAACTGGTACAATTTAGGCAGGCCTGTATTACTGTATCTCTTTTATTATTATTGTTGTTGTTATTATTGTTATTATTTTTATATCCATATATATACATATGTATATGTATGTATGTATGTATGTGTATATATATATATCTAGTTTGGACATGTTTATCTCTTGCTCCTGGATCCTTTTTCAGTGAGCTCCCATGCTGTGGGGACAGGAGTACTGGGGGCAAGGGAAGAGTTTATGTTCTTAACTTTGGGGAATGTTCTTGCTGGTTTCCTCATCCTTGATGACTCTTACAGAGGTGCTAGAAAATAATTTTCTTTGGTCACTTATGCAAGAGGCTTGATGCAGAAGCTGAAAGAGGGCAGTGTGTGCAAACGACCCACATCAGGTGGTGCCTTTAGAGCACTTTTGTGTGGGAAGAAATCCCTGCTGAGCCTAGCTCTCCACCCCCAGAACATTGCCTAACCCACCCTCAGGCCCAGATGCCAGGTGCCCTGTGCTCTCTCTCTCACTTTGCATGGAAGACATGGACATGTTGCAGGGCAGGGTTTGGTTCTAAAGATCAATGACTACTGCAGACCCTGACTTGGTGGTTTTCCTCTACTCTTATTTCATGAAAATGTTATTTAATGTGGTGGAGGATGCCCATATCACAATGTTCAGGTTTCTCTCACCCAACTTAACTTACTTGGCAAAGTACAAATCAACATTCTAAAATGGTGACAACCTTTCTCCCATGTAGTTTTTTCTTTGAAGAAATTATATTGGATGGTTGTCCACTGATTTGTTTTGTTTCTCCTGAGAGGGGCTTTAAGAACATAGCCTTTCCCTCCTGCTAGGCCTTTTTATCAGATGGCTCCTTATATAGCTCTTGCCAGCACCCTAATGGTACTCTTAACCGAAGGAGGCCTTGAGACCTCCAGTGGAGCTGCATGACCTGTGAAAGAGAGAGCCGGGTCCTTTGACCAGATGCAGGGACTTTGCACACACCTGAAGGGTCTTTGTGGTTTGTTCATGATGCTGCTGTTCATGGGCTTCTCTTCTTGGACTGCAGGCAGCTTCTGAAATTGTTTTCAGGGTCGTTTCTAGTCCATGTAAATGAGCCAGTTGTAAAGGAAAAGTTCATGAAGATGGATGAGGAGGGATGAGGAGTGATTCAGAGGCTAGATCTGTTGTTTTGTTTTGTATTTCTTTCTTTTAATATGCCATTAGAGTATCTGAACCAAAAAATGTCCAAAAAGAGACTGGATTGCTGCAATGCAGGTCACCCCAAGCTTGCCCCAACCCATTGGAGCTAAAGGTTTCCTTCCATTTTGTGTCTGTGCTTGCTTTCATCTTGGGTGAGGCCAAGAATGCACTTTGGGGGAGGGGGGGTTGCCAGGGGTTCAGAAAACACTTGCACGCAGTTTTCTTTCAAATAACTCTTCAGTTTTGCTTGGGTCCATAAGGGATCTAGGATGTGTATTTGTATCTCTCTTTACCTGCGATCAAAAACAAAACAATAATGCAGACACAAGTGTGCACTGTTATTTGTGATTCATGTATATGGAATTCACATGAACACTGAAGTGTCAGAAACCTTTCTCTCCTTTGTTCCATTTATTCTAACTTTTTACTACTTTTTCCCAGAATATTTAATTATGACCCTTACTTCCTCTCCTCTTCCCTTTTTCCCTCCCCAACAAAACCCTTCAAAACTAGTGAACTGCAAGCAGGGAAACTAACCAATGTCCGTCCACCTTTTTGTGTGTGGTTTTTTTTATGGTTTTTTTTTTAAAACTAAGCTTGAACCAAAGTCAATTTTTTAGCAAGCTGCTGTACTAATGGACTAGTGTGTATAAGTGCAGTTCAGACACAGTGAGGAGATAGATGCTACTGACAATTTCTTTTTCATTTGTCCTTTATTAATTTTATATAAAAGTTGCTGCTTGTTTTTAATCTTTTTTGTTGGTAATTTGTATGATCCTTGGGGCAAACTCTAACTTGATTTATAAATAGTTTTTTTTTAGTTTGGTGTGTAAATAGAATGGCAGCATGGTTACTAATTTTCCTCCTCTTCCTCCCATTATTCCTCTGATGTGGATAAATTTAATATTATATTGAGATTTCACATCTATGGTTTTAGTCTGTGCAGATATTTTTAGGGCTTTGAATACTATAGTTTCCCACAGTAATAATGGGGCCTCTCCTGTGGGAGTGGCAAAAAAACGAGGAGGGAAGGATTCAGGGAGGATGATGCTGAATGCCTCACCATATTGGTTTAGAGGTTGTGGCATTAGTTTTCCATAGTTGTTACCAAAGGAGATAAGTCCCCAGGGACTCAAGTCCAGTGAATTAAGAAGATAGAAAAAGTTATGGATTTTTTGCTTTGTATTTGAGTCTCAAAAAATACCCTTCTCCCAAATAAGATTCACCAATAGTCTTTATTATTGAAGGTAATGCTAAGCTTTAAGTAACTAACATGATGGTCTTTTCTCTCCTGCACTATCAGTGCCCTCTTTATTCTCATTTGGGATAAAGGGATTGTGCTTTTGATTTAGGGAACCACTAATAACATAGGCCTTAAGTCAGCATAAGAAATCTCTATGGTTTTAAAGGAATATGTCATTGGCTACAAAATAACTTTTAAAAAATTTCTTCTTCATTTATTTCAACATGAGTTATAAGAGGGAGAGTAGCTTGATAAATAATATATCTAGAACACTAATCTAGCTTATTGGGTGTTTATTTTTAAATTCCATTACCTTTTGCATTCACACACATACACAAACACACATTTTCTCAATTTAAAACAAATTAGCTGATCCAGTTTAGACTTTTTTCATGACGTTCTTTTTCATAGTTTCTAGAAGTGTTATTGAATTGAGTGAAGCATCCCCTAACCTTTTTCTTTTTTTGATCTTTTATGGAAGTTCTAAAAGTTCAAAGGAGATGCCTGTGCAGAGATTGATGCCTGGTATATTTGTCTACTTCCACTACCAGGAAAATGGTTGGAATTAGCTTATTAGGACTCAACTAGATTATTCTTTCTCCCTTCCCTTGCTACTTAAAAAACTTTCCTTTGAACCCTCACTATTTAATTTGTCCACCACATCTTAAGCTTGTCTCTAGCTCTTAAATACTCATATCCATCAGTATACTTGGATTCTATTTTCTATCAAAAGTAAAATTTGGTCATGAATTTTTTTCACTTTATCAGTACAAAAGTGTGACTGAAGGATGCAGAGAAGGGATACCTGTGCATAAATGAAGCTTAATAGGACTAATGTTAAAGATTGGAATGCACAATTGCTATTTTAACTTAAACATACCAATGTGTGATCTTGAAATAGACATGAGAAAGCTCAAAGACAGTGCTATTATAAATGGATTTTGAAAATTTGGGGTATTACCATGAGTTGAAGCTGAAGGAGAGCTACTTTTTAGAATAAAAAGAGTGTTTCCTGTTCCCTCTAATGCCCAAGGATGATTTAATATATATTTTCTTGGGAGAAAAAAATTCTTAATTCTACAAATTCCCCTTCATCTACCACTGCTACCTGTCAGGGTTTTTTCCCTTAAATTTGATGATCGACACCAGGACTTTGTTTTAATTGAGCTCCCATTTTTCATACTACAGAACTGGAATTAATTTATTTAATCATATCCTATTATATCCTTTGAAAGTATTTTGGTTTCTTAAAATATGGAGAAAATGAAACATGACAGAAAATTGGTACTTAGATCTATTTGCTCCAGAATTAGGGTTTTTTTGTTGTTGTTGTTGTTGCTTCCTAAAATCCCTGAATATAATTAATAAGAGCATAAAGAAAGAAAAAGGTCAAAACCCATTTCAGCATGAAAAAGATACATCAAGTTACCAGCATTCATGCTCAGCGAAATTCTTTCAAGAAGTGGTTCTCAGCACAGGACTGGGGGAGGAGTAAGTTTAATAGAAAATATGTGGGCTCTGTAAACACAGTGAATTTGGGTAGAATTTTAAAGGGAGTGTTTATGACTGATTTCAGGAAAGCAAATCTCTCAGGGTATATTCATTTTCAGTTTTATGGAACAGAGATGGAAATCCTCTTTCTTTACATAGCATATAAACTCTTTAAATTCATAAAATTAATATTAGGAATGAGTATCAGGCATAACAGATAATTTCATAAAATGCTCGGTTGT
Source organism: Petaurus breviceps papuanus (assembly GCF_028583685.1). NCBI lineage: Eukaryota > Metazoa > Chordata > Mammalia > Diprotodontia > Petauridae > Petaurus > Petaurus breviceps. The sequence continues at coordinate 20,443,997 of NW_027185876.1, forward strand.
TTCGATTTAACTGAAGGATATAACCAAGTTCCCAACATTCCAATTTTTTCTGATAATGGCTGGAAAAGCACGAAATAGCCAACTCATTTGCCTTCTTTTGTAGCCAGTTGGATGAATCATTCCAAATATTGGGTCTGATGTGTCCAGCATTGACTTTTCTTCACAGTACATTTGGTCCGTGACACAAAGCACACACAAGGTTGTTTAGTTAGATTCATGATGCCTTGAATTCATTGAGTGAACAAATTCAGTGCCATGTACGTTAGGCCTTTGAAATTTGCAATGATATAATAGAATAATCATATTTGAGGTTTGTAGCTGGGTGAAAAGAGCCCAGATTGATAAAAATTTACCATTATCATTGCTTATACTTGAGCTATTAGGTAACACATGATGTACACAGAACAATATATGAAATATAGAAAATAATGGATGACCTCTTGATGGACTTCTTCTGGATAAAGGAAGTATTTGGGTGATGTTTCCAGTAAAAGTTCAGTTAATTGATTCCAAATTCTTTTTGGAAGTCACATGTTTTGAAGAGCCCCTCAACCCCTTTGTAATATTTAGATCACCACTTAGGGTGAAGTGTACCTTTGATCTGTATCCTTTGACCTCAAAGTTAAACCTCATCAAAATGAACTTTAAAGTGACTCTAAATATGCCACATTATCCTTCCATTTAGCCACTAAAGGTGTAATGTATTGGTAGCCCAGGAATTTTATTATGCCACTCTTGTGTTTGATGCTTTTATTGACACATTTTCTGAAATTAAGATTCCTTATGAAGACCATTCATTTGTAGATTTCTCCCACTCCATGGTTGTGAGGAAGGGGAAGAAATTATGAAAGTTTTTTTTCCTTTGCTTTTTGGAGGGCAATTGGGGTTAAGTGACTTGCCCAGGGCCACACAGCTAGTAAGTATGTCAAGTGTCTGAGGCTGGATTTGAGCTCATGTCCTCCTCACTCCAGGCCCAGTGCTCTATTCACTGCGCCACCTAGCCGCTCCTATGAAAGTATTTTTTTTTTTTAATAATCATTCCTATTTGGGACTGTAACTTTATAAAATAATTTTAAAATAAAGCACATCACCTTTTTCGTTAAATTTTACACGCACACGCACACTTCTAACCATTCTAAATTAATTAGTTTGATTTCCAGACCTATGTAATTTTTCCCTTAAAGGTCATCTTTAATTGGCTTTTAATATCCTGTTCATTTGATATTCAGAATAGAGGCTATTTAACTGTTCACATAGAAATAAACTAATTAGGGATTTGATTCTAAATCATCACTGTTTTATAGTCATGAGATTCTATTAGTTGAAATTTTCATTTGCCTGATAAGAGTCTTCTCTGTGAGTCAAATCCATTTGCTCACTTTACCCCTGAAAAAATACATGTAAAAGAATTTATCTCTAATATGTGGCATGGTCATGCCTATGTGAAGTATATACACTGTAGCATCTTTAAAAATTGCTGATCCCAAGAAGAGAGTGATTTTTAACTGACATATTTCTAGTAAAATTATCTAACATAATTGTAAAAATTGGGCCTCATTAATCGTTGTTAAAAATAATTTAACAGCTTACTAAAAATAATACATACTTAAGTTTAGTTATGCATACTTACTTTAGGGGTATATCGAAGAGGCAGTGAGCCTCAGGCTGTGCTCAAGAAATAGGTGTAGCCGGTAATTTCTGCATTTTAAAAAATCTAGACAAATTTATTCAAGAAAATAGGTTAAAGCCTGGGTCTAAATTTCCCAGAACCACAGAAAATTAATTCAGTTTTTTTTAAATTAGGACCCAATATGTAACATTAAAATTGCCATTTAATCTGCTGGTTAAAATTATATTCGTTTGCAAAACTAGAAGACATCATTGTAAACTTATAAAATTCTTAAGTCTAGTAGGAATCATTTCCATCGATAGAAATGATACTACAAGATAGAACTATTTGTGGATCAAAGTGCAG